>NC_031769.1:27447-29421 GCF_001522545.3 Parus major
GCTGTCCCCACATCCCATCACAGTTCACGGGGCTGGCTCCTCACCCCGTTGTCCATAAAGGTGCAGACAGGCTGGATCCTGGTGCCACCGGTCCCACTGAGCCCTGGTCCCAGGGTGCCACCTGTCCTTCTGCAAACCCCTGCGCTTCTGTGGCAGATTTCACACATCTGGGAAGCGTGTGGGACACTTTGGGACACAGGGATATTTGGAGGGGTCTGTAACTCACTGTTTCCTGGTTCATTATCAGTTTGGGAAGTGCTGAACATCCATTGGGCACCTAAAAACGATCTGCAATAACAGCAAATTTACAGCCCATAACCACCAAATCCCGCATTCCTTGGTGTCACTTTTTGCCTGGAGCCTGAATTTGAGGTTTTTGACACTTAATTCACCTTTCCATTTGCTCCAGCAAAGCTTTTGTAACAGTTTGAATTTCATCATGGAAGCAGGGATTGCCCTGCTGAGGGGAAATGTGCTGGAGCTGGAGAGAAGGTTCTGGAGGCAGGGATGTGCCAGNTGACATTTTACCTGCACAGCTCTCACAGAGAGCGAGTGTTTAGTGAAGCGTGACCTCATTAATACAAAACCTCCCTGGAAAAACTGCATTAATTAATTTAGTGCCTTAAATAAAAAGTATCTCTAGAACATTTTCCCGGCCCGGAGCAGTGTCCTCCAGCGGGTTTAACACCCAGTTCTGTGTTCATTCCCCGCAGGGCACGCACGGACACACCGCGGGAACGGAGCTCGGCCGCTTCTCAGCGGCGGATACCAAAGCCAGAGCCGTGAGGGACGGCGGGGAGCCGGGAACGAGCGAGGGAAGGGCCGAAGGCGGCTCGGCTCCGGGACCGGCCATCGCCACCTCCGCCTGCGGAGGCCGTGCTCCTCCCAGCGTGCCCCGCCGCTCCCGACGGTCCCGGCCCGTCCCTCCCGCCCTCTCAGCGCCCTCTCACCGCGTCCGGGCGCTCCGGGGAGGCCCCGAGCAGCTCGTTCAGCTCCGCGAACATGGCGGGCGGCGCTGAGGGGCCGCGCAGGGCGGGAAGTGCCGGGGGGCCGCGCATGCGCCGGGCGGGTGGCGCCGCCTGCTGGTGGGGCCGGGTGGTGCCGGAGCCGCCATTGCCGCGTGAGGGAAGCCGCAATTAGCGGGGCCGGATCGGCAATTAACGAGGCTGGATAGCCAATTAGCGGGGCTGGATCGGCAATTAGCGGGGCTGGGTCACTCATTAATAGGTTTAGATCAGAAATTAGGGGGCTGGATCGCTCATTAAGGGGGCTGGAGCGCCAGTTAACGCACTGGATATGCACCGCACTGTCAGTTAAAGCGGCTGGATCCTCACCCCTCTGGTTAATTAAAGTGTTAAATGGGATTGGATCCACGTCCCATCATAATCAATGGAACTGGATCCATGTCCCATCATTAATTCACAGGGCTGGATCCACATCCCATCATAATTAATGGAGCTGGATCCACATCCCATCATAATTAATGGAACTGGATCCACATCCCATCATAATTAACGGGGCTGGATCCACATCCCATCATAATTAGTGGAACTGGATCCACATCCCATCATAATTAACGGGGCTGGATCCACATCCCATCATAATTAATGGGATTGGATCCACGTCCCATCATAATTAATGGAACTGGATCCACATCCCATCATAATTAACGGGGCTGGATCCACATCCCCATCATAATTAATGGAACTGGATCCACATCCCATCATAGTTAATGGAACTGTATCCACGTCCCATCATAATTAACGGGGCTGGATCCACGTCCCATCATAATTAACGGGGCTGGATCCATGTCCCATCATAATTAGTGGAACTGTCTCCCCATCCCAGTTCACAGGGCTGTGTCCCCATCCCATCACAGTTCACGGGGCTGTCCCCATCCCATCACAGTTCACAGAGCTGTCCCCACATCCCATCACAGTTCACGGGGCTGTCCCCACATCCCATCCCAGTTCA
>NC_031769.1:31357-32048 GCF_001522545.3 Parus major
GAGAAGGTTCTGGAGGCAGGGATGCTGCACTGTGAGCATTAGGGCGCATCCCACGATGTGATAAAAGCATGGAACGAGGGACAAAGGCACTGCCAGGGCTCAGCTCCTCAGAGATCATCTGTGCTGAGGGACTGTGTGGGTTTGGGAGCAGGATTCGATGGGAGAAGCCTGTGGAAAGCAGGGATGTCTCCATCTGGGGAAGCCCCTGAGCCACAGATTCCTGGGAGAAGGGCTGTGGGAACACGAGAGGTGTTTGCTTTAGAGCTGCCTCGCCTCCCCACAGGATGATTCTCGTAGGAAAGATGTGCTGGGTGAGGATTTGGCTGAGGCACTGTGGCCATTCTTCTGCCCTTATTCCCCATGTCTGTGTGTGTTTTACCTTTAAAATCCCCCATCCTGCTCTCCAGCCCTGCTCAGGACCCACCAGGAGCCCTGAGATCCCTGGTGTGCCCCGGGAGCCGCTCGTGCCAGCCCTTCCCTGCTGAAAGGAGCTGCCTCTCTTCTCTGCCTTTGATGCCTTCAGTGCTGGGAAAGCTGGAGATGAACATTTCTTTAAAATCCAAACAGTTTTGCTTTTGTTGTGGCCGTTTCAGGGAGCTGGAAGCCCGGCTGTGGTGCTGGGGAGTGCAGGAACCAGGCCCTGCTGCTCCAGAGTTCCTGCAGCAGCCCTGGAGAGAGCCTGGCTCCATCC
>NC_031769.1:32688-36169 GCF_001522545.3 Parus major
AGCCCTTCCAGACCCCTCCAGATCCCTCCAGATCCCTCTAGATCCCTCCCAGATCCCTCTAGATCCCTCCCAGATCCCTCTTCGATCCCTCCCAGATCCCGGTGTTGGGCTCCCTAAAGCCACTGCCCTCTGCCAGATCCTCTGTGCCTCCTCACCCCTCACTCTCCTCACTCCTTTCTCCTCGTTTTCCCCCATCCTGCTTTTCCCCTGTCCCCTCTGGCCAGGCTCTGCAGCCCTTCCATCTCCCCCTCCCAGCTCTTGCTCACAGAGCTCCCCCACAGCTCCTTTTTCCCTTCCCTCTCCTCCTCCCACCCATCCCAGGTGCAGCTTTCAGCATCCTGAGGACAAGAGACACCTCCAGAGATCCCCTTCTCCCCCAGCCCTGGATCCCAGCCCTGGATCCCAGCCCTGGATCCCAGCCCTGGATCCCAGCCCTGGATCCCAGCCCTGGATCACCACACACAGCTGCAGTTTGGAAGCTACAAAGAGAATCCCTGCATTTCCTCCCAAATCCTTCCTGAAATCTCCTCTTTTCCCACAAAACCCAGCGAGTTTGACTGGTCTTGTCTGCCATGGCAGCCAGTGTTGTCTCACTGCTCCTCCGTGCTCCTCAGCCCAGCAGATTGTCCCATCTGCCGTCTCTTGCCTCCATGTGAGATCCTCAGCTCTCACACCAGAGCTGCATTTTCACGCCGCATTTTTGTAGCTCCCAGCAAAAGGTGATGGAGACTCCTGGCTGCTCCTGCAGGATGGCTCCAGGTTCCTTTAATGCACGTTGCATTCACAGATTGAATCACTGAGTTCTGGAGTGGGCTGGGTGGGAAGGGACCTTAAAGTTCATCCCATTCCAGGGACACCTTCCATTATCCCAGGGTGCTCCAAGCCCCATCCAAGCTGTCCTTGGGCACTTCCAGGGATCCTTCTCTGAGCAGCCGTGCCAGGGCTGGGCAGCCCTTCCGTGGTGGGATCTTCCCAATATCCACCCTGAACCAAGCTGAGCCTGTTCTCCCTTGTCCTGTCCCTGTTCCCTGGGAGCAGAGCCCGACCCTTCCCGGCTGCTCCTCCAGTTCTGGTGTCTCCCTGGCTCTCCAGTTCTCCCCACCACTCCTTCCTGGATCTCTCTTCTTGCTGCTTCTCCTGGGGCTTCCATCTTTCCTTGCATGACGTGCCCCAAACTGACNTCCTGGCCCCTCTGCAGGGCTTGGCTGCAGAGCCCACTGTGGGCAGGGGTCCCCCCGAGCCCGGGGGGCTCCTGGAGGAGCTTTGGGGGTGTTCCCACCCGTGTGTGAGCGGAGCTGCCGTTCTGACTCCTTCTGTCTGCAGTGTCACCGTTCCCTCCCAGCTCCTTCCAGAGCCCCAAATCCTCGTAAATGAAAGGGAAAAGCCTCTCTTGCTCTCCCCGTGGTGGGAAGGGGACCAGAAGCGCATGCAAAGTGCAGCTGCATCTCCAAACACCTCTTGTCCTTCCTAATATATTCCTTCCCACATCCCAGCACTTGTTACCGTGCGAAGGCAGAGAGGATTTTGCTGTTAAAAGCGGTGCCCCTTCCCTCCCATCTGCTCCGTGCCTATTTCCAGTCTTTATCACGGAGCTGTTTCCCAGAGGAGCCATATGGGATCCATAGGTATCCACGCTGCTTCCAATGAAGCCCCTATGGCAGAGCAGCGGCTGAAAAGCAATTTGTGCCCAAAAGTAGGAAAACAACGCAGCAGAACAAATAAAAGCAATTAATCTTGCAGTGTTTGGTGTGATTCCCAAGAGCCTGGCAGGGAAGGGGAGCTGAACCCACCAGGTTTCATCATGAGAGTGTATGTGAGATGATTTTTAGGGAGAAAACACTTTGATTTACCTCCTTGCTGATTGCTGAGCTATCCAGGGTGGGTTTTAGAGCACAAATCCCATTCCAGCCCAGCAGAAGGAGGATTTTCTCCTCTCGGGACACCTCAGCTGTTGCTGACACAATGCCAAGAGCTCTGGAGTCATAAAGGATCCCCAGAGCTGTGGGGCCAGCGAGGGTTAACGGGAGCAGATGTTGGCCGAGTCAATGGCCAGGGAAGAAAAGAATGGGACAGTTTGGGATAAATTCCACCTCCTCAATGCCTTCCCTGACAGCAAAGAGCAGCTGGAAGGAACAATGGGTGAACCAGGTGCTGAATTTCTCTGAAGAAATGCAAGAGCCAGAGTTTGAAAAGAATTGCTGAGGCGAGAGGTCCCTGCCCGTGAGCCGGATCGGGTGGGACAGGCAGGGATGTTCCCGCTGTCTCCAGCCCTCATCCCTTCCCAGAGCCCTTTTCTCTAGGAAAACCCAGGGAAATGCAGTCTCTTTTGCACCTTCCCCTCTCCTTTAGCTTGGCAGGGTTGGGAAAATCCTCCCAGCCAAATCCTCCAGGTATTTCCAAACATTCTGGTCTGTGGTTCCGAGGCTGCAGATCGTGGAATGATTCGGGTTGGGCTGCAGACAAAGCACAAAGGATGGGACAAGGAAAATAAATGTGGATTTAGATCCTGAGGGCGTGGTGAAATGGCCAGGACACCTGAGCTGCCTTTAAAAGACTCCAAAACCACAGAACAGCATCCCCTCCTGTCTCCCTCCTCTACCTCATCCTTCTGCTCTTTGCCTGAGGCCAGATCTTCAGGACAGAGTTATTCTCACCTCGGGGTATTCCTTGTGCTGGAAGATTTCATGGGAGACTGATACAACTGGAAAACACAAGAAAAATAGAGGAAATTGATATTTATTTTCCCCCATTTTAAATCTTAGTCTTTGCTTGCTTGTGTCCGTATAAACGAATGTATCTCTGGTGAAAATGTTGGAAAAGATGACGAGGACTGAGCTGATAAATGAGGACTGAGCTGCTAAAGCTGCTCTGGCAGAGGGAGGGAAGAGCTGGGCTGACATTTCTGATGGAAGGAGAGCGGGATCAGCGAGCATGAGGCCGGAGGGAGCCGGAGAGGTCGCTCAGATGAAGCAACACCTGCCGCCAGCAAAATCCGCTCAGCCTCAACCTTCCCTGGCAGATGTTTGTCCAACCTGTTCCCAGAAAGGCTCGGCCAGCGTTCCTTGGCAGCCCCCCTTTATCCCCCTCCATATCCCCGTGTCACCCAGGCATCCCTGGCTGCCTTTATCCGTCACTGCTCGTGCCTGTGGACAGCAACTCGCTGCCTTCCTAGGGCAGGGAGGAAAACAAACCAGATTGGATTCAGTTCTCAGCTCACCTTTAAAATTAATTTCATCATTTTGAAGCAAAATGCCACTGGATCCCCGTGAGGGATCTCCAGGCTGGGGAATCCCTGGGGAAGGTGCTGAATCCAGCAGTTGTCTTGGCAAGGAACCAGTGAGGTCCTGAGGATGGCTGAGAGCCAAGTGGGATCAAAGCCAGCAGGGAAAGCACTGTCCCCTCTCCCAGATCCCTCCAGATCCCTCTAGATCCCTCCCAGACCCCTCCAGATCCCTCCAGATCCCTCTAGATCCCTCCCAGA
>NC_031769.1:38148-40220 GCF_001522545.3 Parus major
GCCTTTCCCTGGTTTTCTGAGCAGCCCAGGGTGAGGTTCTGAGAGTTGGAAGCAGTCTGGGTGTGCTGTTTAATGTTCCCATTTCTGCAGTCGCCGCTCTCTCTCTCGGTGGCAGCACAGCACCTCATTATTGTGGTGGGCATCTGCTGGCCCTTGGCCCCTCTGAAGGCTGGGGGTTTTAAAAGCTTTAAAAACAAGCCAGTGATCCCGTTGAATTCCCAGCCTCCTTTGCCAGCCGCCTTCCTCCTTCCCTGGGTCCAGACCAACGCTCCCTTGCTCATTCTCCTCCTGCTGATGGAGCCTTTTCTTCTTCTCCTTAATGATTCCTCCCCATTTCCATCTCAATTTGGCCTTTCTGATGTCTCCCCACATGCTTATGCTCCCCTCCTAACTGTCCTTAGTAATCTGTCCTAGTTCCCACTTCCCATAAACCTTTTTTCTCGTGCCTGAGGTCAGTGAGGAGCTTGTGATGCAGCCAGCCTGGTTCCTGCCACATTTCCTATTGGGATGGCTCCTGTGTGTGCTGCTTGCAGCGTTCCTTTGAAGTCCCGCCAGTTTCCTTAACTCCTTTCACTTTTAAACCTTCCTCCCACCAGATCCTGCTTCTCACTTCTCCCAACGTCTCGGCGTCCCTCGTCTTTATTTTTCCCTTTTCTCCCACATCCCTGCATGAGGGGTGTGAGCTTGGCTGCTCCACGCTCAGCCTTGGCCAGTTTTCCTCCCGCTTTTCTGTTCCAAACCAGTCTCTGCTGCTGGCTCAGTCCCTGTCCCAGTGGCACCAGTTTGCCCAGTGGCAGCAGTGATGAGGAGGAGCCGTCCCAGCTCCTCGTTCCCACACTGGGCATTTTCCAGTCCACGAAGTTAAGAGGATTTTGCTTTTCTCCTCTCTTTCAATCCAACACCGAGTCAGTTTAATTCTGGAATCGCTCCCTGTTCCAGGCAATGGGGTAATTGCTATTTCCCAGCACTAACCACTGGGATCCTGCTGGCTCCACAAATACCAGTCTGGGGCTGCTCCTGGCCAGGAGAAAGCCCAGCACTGGTGGGAACACTGGGATGTCACCAGAGGTGCTCCAGGAGCTCCCACAGTGACCTGCAGGACACGTCCCCTCCCAAAGCGCACTGGGAAGCATCCAGCATTCACCACACAGCACTCCCAGGGATGCTCCCAGGGATGGTCCAGGGTTTGGGAATGGTTCCTCAAGCCTGAGCCCCCTTGCCCTGGGAGCTGGAGGTGGGACAGCAGGGGTGGGATCCATCCAGGATGGAGCCGTGGATGAACAGAGCCAGGCTGTGCCGTGGTGGAGGATGGGACAGGAGCACCAAGCAAGGGAAGGGACACAGCCTGCCTCATCCTCCAAATCTTCCTCCGAGGGAAAGGCTGTGGGGCCAGCCCTCAGGCAAGGAAGTGTCCCCAGAGGTGTCCAGGAGGGGACAAGGGACATGGCACTGCCAGCTCCTGCCACTCAGGGAGGGACAAACCAACCTGGAATCCCAAAGTAGCAGCAGCGAAGGTTTTGAGCAGAGTTTGGGGTGTGTGGGGGCTGACAGGAACCCCTGAGCTGCCTCCACCTCCTTCTCCAGCCCTTCCTGCTCCTGAGCAGTGCTCGGCCACTGGATCGCGACTCTGGGCCGGTGAATCAAGGTTTGCTTGGTGAGTTGGGATTTTTAAACGTGGAATCAGGACTCAGCCACTGATCAGGACCCTCAGCTGCTGAATCTGGACTCAGAGCATGAATGTGGGCTCAGACCATGAAAGTGGGCTCCTGGCTGATGGATGTGGGCTCCTGGCTGATGGATGTGGGCTCAGACCATGAAAGTGGGCTCCTGGCTGATGAATGTGGGCTCCTGGCTGATGAATGTGGACTCCTGGCTGATGAATGTGGGCTCAGACCAGGAATGTGGGCTCTTGGCTGATGAATGTGGGCTTCTGGCTGATGAGTTTGGGCTCCTGGCTGATGAACATGGGCTCAGACCATGAATGTGGACTCCTGGCTGATGAATGTGGGCTCCTGGCTCATGAAAGTGGGTTCCTGGTTGATGAATGTGGACTCCTGGCTGATGAATGTGGG
>NC_031769.1:41855-48436 GCF_001522545.3 Parus major
GGTGACACTGCACAGGGGATGGGCTGTGCCAGCCTCACCTGCCTGGTGACACTGCACAGGGGATGGGCTGTGCCAGCCTCACCTGCCTGGTGACACTGCACAGGGGATGGGCTGTGCTGGGATGGAGCGGCTGTGCCGTGTCACCCTCACCTCCCTGGTGTCACGATGTGCCAGCCTCACCCCACGGTGCCACCATGGCCGATGTCTCTCTGTCTGTCCCGGGCAGTGTCCGGCTGGACAGACCCACAGGCACCGTGAGGGAGGATCCCGGTGAGGAGCAGACGGTTTCCAGATCCCACCACTCAGCCCTGGCTGGACTCAGTCCTTGGCTGCCCCACCGCACCCTGCATCCCTTCCATCCCTTCCATCCCTTCCATCCCTTCCATCCCTTCCATCCCTTCCATCCCTTCCATCCTCTGCTCTGCTGCATCGTTCTGGGATTCCCAATTTCCCAATCCCCTCTAACACCCCTGTCCTTCCACAGCCATTCCCGCTCCTCACACACGAGCGCGGATCCTCTCCGGTCACAGCGATGCTCGTCCCACTCCAGCTCCCTTTCCCTCCCTCCCCGTCCCACGGGAGCTCGTGTCCAGCCTCTGCCCATGGCAGCACATCTCCCTTTCCATCAGCATCTCCTCCCTGCCCCGCCAGGCTCCACCAGCACGTCCCTCTGCCCCCGTCCCACCCCCGTCACTGCCCATGGCAGCACATCTCCCTTTCCATCATCATCTCCTCTCTGCCCCGCCAGGCTCCACCAGCACGTCCCTCTGCCCCCGTCCCACCCCGTCACTGCTGTGCCCACCTTCCCGCTGCTTTATCCCGGTGTTACCTGTCCTGGAGCTCCGTGCTGCAAGGGGATGGAGAAAACCAAACCCCGTGGGTGCCGCTGAGCCTCCCGCTCTGCCTGGCCCTCACCACCACTCCTCGGTTTTTAATCTCCCCGAGAACGAATGAATTATTCAGCGGCTCACAGGACGCACCGGGAACATCCGATCCACGCGGCTTTGGCTCCCACCTGTCCCGGGAGAGCTCCGGCTGCACCCCCGGCGTGCCGCACCCTCGATACCGAGTGCTGATTAATGGCCTGGCGTCCTCTCTCCCAAGGAACCCGGAGGGTCGGCTGGTGGATGAATCCATCTCCAGAAGAAATCGGTTCCTGCTGGAAGCGAGACGGAGCCGCGGCCGGAGGGGAGGGGAGTGCTGGGGGTCCCTGGGGGGAGATCCCTGCCCCGTGCTCTGTCCCGGGGGTCCCTGGGGGGAGATCCCTGCCCCGTGCTCAGTCCCGGGGGTCCCTGGGGGGAGATCCCTACCCCGTGCTCTGTCCCGGGGGATGGCGACAGCGCCAGCCTGGCCTTGCCAAAGCCTCTGCCACAGTGGCACCGCTTCTCCTCCAGTCAGAGGGAAACTGGGGGCTGGGGGTGACAGCCCTGGGGCGTTTCACCCCAAATCCCATCCTGGGCAGCTCCCCCGCAGGAGACTGTCGGAGCAGGAGTGTCTGTGAGATGTCACCTCACTGCTCGGGAGGACACATGGTGGGGACAGGGATGGGGATGGAGCAAACCCTGGAGCAGCCCAGACACCTCCACCAGCCATCCCCGGGTGTCCCATCTGCTCCCCAGCGTGTGCTGCACCCCTGGCCTGGCAGGAAGGGTGACAAGGGAGCACCCACCACCCCCGGGTGATGCTCAGGTGGGACCCTGTGGAAGCAGGGACTGAATCCCCACAGGGAGACATGAATGTCCGTGTCAGGAGACCGCAGGCACCGGCAAGAGGCTTAACTTTAAAAAAAAAAAAAAAAAAGTTTATTTATTTCAAGATCTTATTATTTTTTTCCTCCTTTTTTGTTGTTTTTACCTGTATTTCAAAAAAAGTGGGGCAAAAGTACAAAAAAAGTCAGTTGCGGAACGGCAAAGGTTTAGAAATCACAGCGCGGAACGAA
This sequence comes from Parus major, assembly GCF_001522545.3. Lineage (NCBI taxonomy): Eukaryota > Metazoa > Chordata > Aves > Passeriformes > Paridae > Parus > Parus major. The sequence continues at coordinate 43,795 of NC_031769.1, forward strand.
CCCAAGCGAGAAACACGGAGCACGAACCAAACACCCCCACGACACGGCCGAATTATGACTGGAATTTTTGTTTTCCTCTGTACAAAACACACCAAAGCATGCCACGGAGCGGGAAGGGACACGGCGGGGGAGGAGGCGGCTGTGGGGCGGGGGGCTCCCGGCCCCGGCGCCCCCGGCCCCGCCGCTCACGTCAGGTTGTTCTGGAGGCAGTTGAGCTCCCCCGGCTCCTGCTGCTCCCCTTTGCCCCCGTCGTGCTTGGGCGACGTGGAGTTGTGGATGCTGAACGGCTCCTCGTCCTTCAGGCAGGATTTCAGCGAGTCCTGCAGCTTGTGGGGAGCGCTGGGATCGTCCTGCGGGAGAGACCGCGGTCAGGGCAGGGCCACAACGGGGATTGTCGAGCAGAGACCCAGGGAGGGCACGGATGTGCCACCGACCCCTTGCAAGAGCCACTGGAGGGGACAGATGTCCCCCCCCAGGGCGGATGGCGGCACGGGGGGACCGCGGTGCCGGGACGGGGTCCGACCCCATGGAGGTGACGCTGTCCCCCAGCACAGCCTCCCCACCTCGGGGTGCTGCGGCTCCCAAAGTGCCGCTTCCCGAGCCGTGCCATCCTCCCGAGCCGTGCCGGCCTCTAACCCGTGCCAGCCCTGCCATCCTCCCGAACCGTGCCGGCCTCTAACCCGTGCCAGCCTGTAACCAGTGCCATCCTCCCGAACGGTGCCAGCCTGTAACCCGTGCCAGTCACCCGAGCCGTGCCATCCTCCCAGACTGTGCTGGCCTCCCAAACTGTGCCAGCCTCTAACCCGTGCCATCCTCCCGAGCCGTGCCAGCCTCTAACCCGTGCCATCCTCCCGAGCCGTGCCAGCCGTGCCAGCCTCCCAAGCAGTGCCAGCCTCTAACCCGTGCCATCCTCCAGAACCGTGCCATCCTCCCGAGCCGTGCTATCCTCTAACCCGTGCCATCCTCCCGAGCCGTGCCAGCCTCAGGCACAGCCCCCCGGCCATCCCGCCCGGTTTCTCTCCCCTCCCGGCGCATCTCCTGCTCCCCGCGGCAATCAGGCACTCCCGGCGGCGCTGGCAGGAGGCCAGAGGGGTTGGGTTTATTGCGGTTCCTCAGCGTACAGCCGGTGCCCCCGCGCCGCTGGCAAAGCCGGGCACGCCTCTTCCCGACCTTCCCCCCGCTGGAGCATCCTCCCGGCTGTGTCCCGCAGCCTCCGGGCCCTGCTGCTCCCGCTGCTCCCGGTGCCGCACGGAGAGCGGGACGGGGACACCGAGGGCCGGAGTCACACGGGGACAGGATTCTCCACCTCCCGGGCGGTGACGTCCGGCCGGTCCGGAGCTGGTGCCATTGGCTCCACCGCTGCGGGATCCCCCAAAAACCCCTTTCCAGGGGTGTTTGACCCTGCTGACCCCTCCTCATCCTCGGAGCGCTGCGTCCCAGGCACCGCGTGCCCAACCCTCCCCATCCGGAGGAGACGAGGGATGTGTCAGAGCCCGGGGAGCGGCACCGAGCTCATCCCGAGCTTCGTCCTCTCGGCAGCGGGGAGGGAGCCGGCCCCGGAGCCTCCTGCCCGGGCGGCTACGGCTGCTAAAGGCGGTCGGAAGACGGAAAACAGCGGCCATGGATAGGGAAAGGCTAAAGGGACCTACGCTCCTCCTCCGGCTCCGCAAAGCCCTTCGCTTCTCTCTGTTCCGAGGCCAAAGACAGGAGGTCGGAAGGGCAGCCCGGGGGATGCCGGTGGGCGCATCCCAAGCACGGCAGCATCCCGGAGCGTGTCACCCCCGGTGTCACCCGCTGCTCCTGCCCGGCCATGCCACAGCCAGGGAGCATCGGCCGTCCCTCCCTGAAAATCCCGGCACGGCCACCCCGGCCCTGCCACCCGCACACGGAGCCAAAGGGAACTCGGGCTGGCGGCTCCCCGGGGAGCCACACGGACAGGAGGGGACAGGGAAGGGACACAGGGGTGACACTGAGCCTCTGCCTGGCCTAGGTCCGGTTTAGGTCACTGCGGACCCAGCAGCGAGGGGACAGAGGTGTGACCACGGCAGGATGGGGACAGGAGGGCAGCGCTGGGGTCACGGAGGGGACAGAGGTTACCGGACAGAGGGACAAGGATGGGACAGAGAGCGGGACGGAGGGGATGGTGCCACACAGCTCCTTACGTTTGGGTGGGAGCCCTCGGCGATGGTGGAGAGGGAGAAGTTGTCGTTGTGCAGCTCGGACGGGGTGCGGTATCTGCAGGGGTCAGGAGAGCAGGGCTGAGGGCAGGACCCCCCCACGCAGCCCCCGCCCACGTTTTGGGGTGACCCTGCTTTGGGGGGGGGGAACTGATCCCAGCACTGGAGGTCTGGGGGGGGTAAATGTCCCCAGGGAGGGAAGTCTGGGCTAAACACCCCCAGATCGAAGGGCTTTGGAGGGATAAATCTTCCCTGCTCTGGGGGATTGGGGTTTTATACCCCCAGCTCCGAGGATCTGGGGAGTCTGGGCAGCTTGGGGGCTTAATATACCCAGGGATGGAGGTCTAGGGGCTTAAATGTCCTGAACTCGGGAGGTTTGGGGACGAAATGTCCCCAGGGGTTGAGCTGGGGCTGAACGAGCCCACTGTGACATTTTGGGGGGCTCGCTGCCCCCAGCTCTGGGGCTTTGAGGGTAGCTGGGCTATGGGAAGGGCAGCCCGGAGCAGGGCTGGAGAGGGAGACCAGGGAGCTGGCACGGAGCTTCCCTGCTAATTACACTTGGCATTTCCAAACACTAATTAACAGCTCATTAGGGACCGGGCTGGGAAGGCTCCCTCCTCCCTGCTCCAGGAGCTGGGCAGCCGTGGCTGGCGCTGGGGGCTGACCCCAAACCCTTCGCTGTCACCCGCCAGCCCTGTCCCCAGCCCCGATGGCGGCCCAGCCGGTGTCCCCAGCTCCCAGCGGAGCAGATTAACTGGTGCCAGTCAGGAGCAGCTTTAAGGGATTAACCGTGGAGCCACATCCACGTCTCCCGCCCCCGGCAGCTTTTCCCAGCAGCGACACCGGGGGTCCCGGTGACACCGAAATGTCGGGCTGGCACCGGCCAGGGCAGGGCCGTTCGGGCTGTCCCGGTCACTCACTTGGTCTTGCGCAGTTTGCTGTTCTCCGTCTTGAGCAGGTAGAGCTTCTTGGCGAAGAACACGGTGAGCATGAAGAGCAGCAGCACCACGAGCGCGGCCGAGCCCACGGCCACGCACATCACCTGGAAATCGGTGACGATGGACTCGCAGCGCGTACCCTTGTGCCACGTGTAGTCCTGCGTGTTGCACCTGTCGGGACACGCGCTCAGAGGGATCCCCCAGCCCCAAAACCCGTCCCCAGCCCCGCGCAGCATCCTCGGGGGACACGGTGTTTACGCCTGGGGGGATTCCGGGTGTTTGAGGGGGGTGACACCGATGGGATGGGGACACCGGGGGAGCAGAGGGCTCGGTGCCAGCCGCAGGGCACATCCCGGTGCGTGCGGCACAGCCGGCATCGCCTCCCGGGCTCAATCTGCCGGGGCCGATTAGCGCGGCCGCCCCGCAGCCTCGGCTGCGCTGCCCTGACCTAATTCCCGGGCAGCCGCCGCTCGGGGGGCAGGGAAAAGGGAAAAGCCCTCCGCATCCCGGCCCCGTGGGGCTGGAGGGCACGGACAGCCCGGGAATGGGGTGCCCACGGAAAGGCTCGGATGGAAATCTGGGAACGGGGTGTCAGCCCAGCGGTGGAGTAGAGAGAATGGAGAGCCGGGGAATGAGGTTCATGGAGGATGGAGAGTCCAAGGATGGGGTGCACGGAGATGGGGAGTGGGGCACACAATGGATGGAAAGACAATGCCAGGCCAGGAGCATGGAGAGCCCAGGGGTGGGGTGGAGGGAATGGAGAGCCAAGGAATGAGGTACCTGGGGTTGGACAGGCTAGGAATGGAGTGATGGAGATGGCAGCAATGGGTTGCAGGGAGATGGAAACACTGGGAATGGGGTGCTTGGGTGGTGCAGAGCCCAGGGATGGGGTACAGGGGGGATGAAGAGCCCAAGGAAGGGATGCATGGAATATGGAGAGACTGGGAGTGGGGATACAGGGAAGGACTGGGAATGGAGAGCCTGGGATGGGGTACAGGGGATGGTGAGCCTGGGATGGGGTGCAGGCGATGGAGAGCCTGGGACGGGGTGAAGGGGATGGAGAACCCCAGGATGGGGTACAGGGGATGGAGAACCCCAGGATGGGGTGCAGGGGATGGAGAGCCCTGGGATGGGGTACAGGGGATGGAAGGACTGGGAATGGAGAGCCCCGGGATGGGGTACAGGGGATGGAGAGCCCCAGGATGGGGTACAGGGGATGGAGAGCCCCAGGATGGGGTGCAGGGGATGGAGAGCCCCAGGATGGGGTACAGGGGATGGAGAACCCCAGGATGGGGTACAGGGGATGGTGACCCCAGCGCAGTCGAGCCCCCACACCCGCCGCCCCCCGGGGCCCGGCCCTTACCGGCAGAAGGCCCCGTGGCTCTCCACCAGGTAGCACTGGCCGCCGTTGTGGCAGTAGCTGGGCACGAGGTCGCAGAGGGAGCGGCAGGAGCTGTTGTGCCGCACGTAGCCGCTCCGGCACTCGGAGCCGTTCTCGGCCGGGCCCCGCTCCCCGGGCCGCGGCCA
>NC_031769.1:49308-52409 GCF_001522545.3 Parus major
GGCGCAGCCCGGGCACCCCTCGGGCACGGCCGATGGCTCCGTGGTGGTCGTGCCGCCCCCGGGGGGCTCCAGCTGCGCTCCTGCCGCGGCCCCCCCGGCGCTCGTGCTGTTGCTGGGTCCCCCCGGGGGGTCTCCACTCTCCAGGTCCCATTTCGGGGGGCTGCTCTCCAACGAACCCTCCCAGGCTCTCCCCTCGCCAACGCTGGAGTTTTGGGGGGGCCAGGCGGATGCTGAGGGGGGGCAAGGAGAGAAAGAGGTGTCAGAGGTGCCCCTGCATCCCTGGGAGGACCTGGCAGCCTGGGGGGGTCCAACAGGTCCCCGCCAGCACCACCAAAGGGAACTGGGGGGGCAGGGGGGGCTGCACCCCGAATGCTTGAGCCTCTCCCGGGGACTGGTGGGGTGAACCCCACAGAATCCCCCAGCCCTGCGGGTGCCCCCACACACGACTCTGTGACTCTCCCCCCCTCAGCCCAAGCTGCCCCCGGCCCTGCCCCCTCGGCTGCCCTTCAAGGGGATCCATCCCCCTGACAAGGGGTCCCGTCCTATCCAAAATGGGTCCAGCCCCCACTGCAAGGGGAGCCGGCCCTCCCCCAAAGAAATCAGCTCCCCGTAAGGGGGTCCGGCCCCCCCCAAATAGACCCAGCCCTTCTGTGGCTCTTGTGATTCCGCACACACACCAGGATCCAGCCCCCTGGAATGGGATCCAGCCCCCTGGAATGGGATCCAGCTCCCTGGAATGGGATCCAGCCCCCTGGAATGGGATCCAGCCCCCGCTCCCCGCCCCATGGATCCGTCTCGTTCTGCGAGGGGATCCAGCCCCCTTTGAGCGCTGCGGATTCAGCCACTACACACAAGGAGATCCAGCCCCTGCGGCGGGATCAGCCCCCTCCGCAATGGAATCCAGCCCCTTCCGAGGGGATCAGCCCTCTCTGCCTCCCGCATCCCCATCCAGACACACACCGGGATCCAGCCCTCCCCACACCGGGATCCGGCCCCCTGCGAGCGGCTCCGGCCCTCCTCCGCTTCGAGCACCCCGGACACAGAACCGGATCCCGCCCCTGCAAGGGGATCCAGCCCCTGCAACAGGATCCAGCTCCCTGCAAGGGTATCCAGCCCCTTTCCAAGGGTATCCAACTGCCCCTGCCATGGAATCCAACCCTCTCCGCTTCCCGCAAGTGCACCCCGTAATCCCAGGAGGATCCAGCCCCTGCAAGGGAATCCGGTCCCTCCTGCAAGGGGCTCCAGCCCTCCCCTGGCTCCTGCAGATGCTCCCCCTACACACGCGGAGATCCAGCCCCTGCCGCAAGGGATCCGGCCCCGGCAAGGGGATCCCGCCCCCCCTGCGAGGGGATCCAGCCCCACGCAAGAGATCCGGCCCCGGCAAGGGGATCCCGCCCTTCCTCCAAGGGGATCCAGCCCCACGCAAGGGCTCCGGCCCCGGCAAGGGGATCCCGCCCGCCCTGCAAGGAGATCCAGCCCTTCCCCGGCTCCTGCAGATGCCCCCCCGTAAAACAGGGGATCCAGCCCCCGGCAACAGGATCAATGCCATCACCCCCCCGCCCAGGGGGATCCACCTTCCCCCGGGGCTGCAGCCCCCGGCAACGGGACCCATCCCCGGTAATGGGACCCAGCCCCGGTAATGGGACCCAGNTGTCACCAGGCAGGTGAGGCTGGCACAGCCCATCCCCTGTGCAGTGTCACCAGGCAGGTGAGGCTGGCACAGCCCATCCCCTGTGCAGTGTCACCGTGCAGGTGAGGTGGCACAGCCCATCCCCTGTGGATGGTGTCACTGTGCAGGTGAGGCTGGCACAGCCCATCCCCTGTGCAGTGTCACCGTGCAGGTGAGGCTGGCACAGCCCATCCCCTGTGCAGTGTCACCAGGCAGGTGAGGCTGGCACAGCCCATCCCTGTGCAGTGTCACCATGGAGCTGAAGGTGACATGGCACAGCCCCTCAGCCCTGGCACAGCCCCTCAGCCCTGGCACAGCCCCTCATCCTGGACGTGCCGTGGCTCCATGCAGAGGTGCTCACCTTGCAGTGGTGCCCACATTCCCTCCCCACCCATTTTTATCCCTTCCAAGAAGGCCAGCATGGCTGGGACGGGCAGTGTGTGACTGTCCCCTCTCCACAGCGGCTCCTGGGTGCAGGCCCTGTCTCAGGGCTGTGGGGGATGAGTCCCGAGCCACAGAGGAGCCCTGGATTCGGGAGCCACCCTCGGCTGCAGCCGCTCAGCCCCAAGGGCTGTAGGGACTCACTGGGGTCCAGGCCAGAACCGCCTCACAAGGGTTTAAGCAGGTTTTGGGGTGCTCCTGCTCAGGCACAGGGTGGGAGGCTGGGGGATTTGTCCCCCTGCTCTGGGGTGTTGCTGTGACCCCATCACTCCCCTGGCTGTTCCCTCTCCATCATTCCCCACTCACCTTCCCGGCGCGCTCCGTTCCCCACGGGAAGGCCCAGCCTCCGCTCCCGCTGCCGTCAGCCCCTCCGGCTCTGGGGTCCCTCCGCTTCCCCAGGGGGATCCCATCCCCTGGGCCCCCAGAGGAGGGAGGAGCGTGGTTTGCAGGGATGGACGGGGTTATCCGAGGGCTCCATCAGCGCGGCTCGGATGCAGGACAGGCGAGGAGCCGGCGCCGCGCTCCGAGCCCATTTCACGGGCCCTGAGGAGGAATTTGCCTCCCAGCCAGCAAAGCAACACACGGGCTTTATTCCCAGGCCTAATCAGTGGGATGCAGAGAGGCCAGAGCGCTATTAAATTTCAATGCTTGGTTGGTTTGCTGCGAGGGGAGGTGGCCCATTGTGGCCAGCGAGGGCTGGCACGGGATGCGGGAAGGGAACTGGCATCGGCAGTGGGCCTGTCCTCCTCTCTCTGCCACCCTCTTTTCTCTCACAGACACATAACAGGATTAGAGCCACGACCCCGAGACAAGGAGCTTTTCTTCCCTTGACAAGCTCCGGCTGCCTGAAACAAAATATCCGGAGTCGGGATTCATTGGGTGAGTCCTGATTCACCAAACGAGCCCCAATTCACCAGCCCAGGGTCCCCATGCACCGAGCAGGAGCCCACGTTCATCAGCCAGGAGCCCATGTTCATCAGCCAGGAGCCCA
>NC_031769.1:52509-54097 GCF_001522545.3 Parus major
GACACACAGGACAGACAGACGGACACACAGGACGGACAGACGGACGGACAGACGGACACACAGGATGGACGGACAGACGGACACACAGGATGGACGGACAGACAGACACACAGGACGGACACACAGGACAGACAGACAGACGGGATGGACAGACAGACGGACAGACGGACACACAGGACAGACAGACAGACAGGACAGACAGACAGACAGGATGGACAGACAGACGGACACACAGGACAGACAGACGGACACACAGGACGGACAGACGGACACACAGGACAGACAGCATGGACAGACAGACAGACAGCGATGGCTCCTCGGTCTCAGCGGGGAAATCCGGCCCCAGCTCCCTCACTTGGGAAGGACCCGCTGCCGGGTCTGGGTTTTCCTGGGGGAATCACTCGGGATATTAAAGACGATTTAAATTCTGGGAACTGCAGCCACCGTTTGGGGCCTTTCCAGAGGGAACCCCGAGCCCTGTCCGTCATCGCCCCTGGGGAGGGGTCTCATCCCAAACCCCTTCCCTGCCCAGCTCAGCACTGGGGTTTGTCCTGGGATCCCTGGGATCCCCCGAATCCCGAGGGAGAGGCTTTTCTCCCCCGGTCGTGCTCCAGGCTCCGGGCAGAGCTCCCGGCTCATCCCGGCTGGCAGCTCCCGGTGTCCCCGCGGTGCCACCAACACCTTCCTGCAGCTGCCTGTGCTGCCAGGCCGGGCTGTGGTCCAGGATCCCGTGGGACGGACAGACGGACACAGGCTGGCCTTGGATCCCCGGCTCCCAGCCGAGCACAGGAATCGCCTGGTTCCTGTGGCCGGTGCTGACCCCAGGGACATCCGGACCCCAGGGACAGGGGGCGATGGCAGGGACAGGGTGGGGGGCAGCCCTTCCCCCCCAGTTCTGTTCCTCCCCCCTCAGCCAGCGGCTGGAGAGGCTCAAACCCATTTTACCCGTGTTTATTTCATTAACAGCTATCGGGAAAGTGCCCAGAAAATGAAGAATTGGAACAAAAGCCAGGACTGAGGTCGGTGTTTCCTCCCCTGGAACCCTTCCCTGTCCCACAGCATCCCGGGCGCTGAGCCTGAGCCCAGGGCTGAGCCCAGCTCAGCCAGGCGGGATTTTAGGAACGGCTTTGTCCTTGATTGGGGCTGGCAGCACCCGGGCTGGCTCCGAGGTGACGAGTCCCGATGCGACACCGATCCCTGGAGGAGCCAGCCCCAGCCCCCAGCCCCTTTCTGCAGGGAGCAGCTCGCCCCTCCCCGGCTCACACCCGCTCCGAGCTGCTCCCGACACCCGGCTCGTCCGAAATCCCCGCCACCCAAAGCCCTCGGAGCACGAGCCGCGCTTGGGATCGCACCAGCAGTTTGGGGGAGGATGCTGGAGGTGCAAAGATACACAAAAAATACACAAAAATACACAAAAAATACACAAAAATACACAAAAAATACACAGATCTGCGTGTCCTGTGCTGCTGGAACCGGGATCCTCCCAAAAATTCCCTTCCTGACCTGCACGTGGACTGCTGAATTCGTGTCTGCAGAGGCAGAGCTGGCCCAGGCAGGGGCAGAGTCCCGGTGTCCGAGTGGCCTCCGG
>NC_031769.1:57090-58889 GCF_001522545.3 Parus major
AGGGAATGTGGCTTTCATGGCGTGTCCGTGGGGACACAGCTCCATCCCCGGGATTTCCTCCCTGGGGAACTGAGGCAGTACAGGATGCCCAGGAAGAGGAGCCACTCCTGAGACAAAGCAGTGGGAATGGATGGAATAAATCCAGACTGGAAGGCAGAGCAGCAGGGTGGGAGAGCAGTGGGACAGGCCTCCCCCAGCCCATCCAGCGATGCTGCTGCTCCACAGCTGCTCCTGAGCTCTCAAACCCTGGCCCAGCAGCACATCCCGAGGCTGGGCAGGCTCTGAGCTCCCCCCGTGGCTCTTGGGTCTCTCCTGAGCTCAGGATTTGTGTTTGCTCCTCTGGAGTTGAGCCCTGGATCACAGCGACAATTCCCAGCACACAGAGGCAAAGGAGACTTCACAAACTGCACAGGCTTTGTACAAAAACCGCTGTTTTTTGCTTTTATTTCACAAAATTGGGTGGCTGCTGCAGGAATCAAACCGGCCCTATACAGAGATCAGGTGAAAAAGTGGGCACAGGGATTATTTATTTATACAGAAACAAAACAGAGTCCAGGATCCAGGTCCTCGGCAGGATCAGCACTAGGACAGTAAAAAATAGTCTCCACCTGGATCCTGGGAATAGCTCACGCTAAAAACAACCTGAGGTTACTCTAAACTGGACTAAGGGCTGCACCAGAAACCCCACGCTCACCCCAAAGACCCTGGAGGGGAAGGAAGCCTTGGGAAGGGGAATGGGAAGGCCCCGGCCGCTCTCTGTGGAGCGTGGAGTCGTGCTGGAAGACCTGGCAAATCCTTGATTTTGGAACGGTGGAAGTGGTTCTGGAGGTTCCAGAGTTCTTGGGAGCCTCTCTCCAGCCCAAGCTCAACCCCCACCCGGACAAAAGGCACCCCTGAAATCAAGGAGCAGCATCCAGACCCCGGGCAGGGAAATCCCAATGGCTCCTGGGGCCAGGGCGAGGGCAGAGAACCCCAACCACGGGCAGAAAAGGATTTTTTGCAGGATTTTCCCCCACTTTTGGCAGCCTGGAGTTCTCCCAGCTCTGCCTGCTGCAGCTGCTCCCCTCCCCACCCCTCCAGCTGCAGGGGGGTGACAGGAGCTGTCCCAGCCACCCTGGCTGTCCAGAGGTAGTTCTGCCATTCCCATCCCAGCCATCCCAACCCAATCCCAAATTCTAGCACTTCTTCGCTACCTACTTTATTTTTTTTTTGGTTTTTTTTTGTTTTTTTTTTTTTCTTCATTTTAAAAAGTACAAAGTATATGCTCCAAAAAGAGGGACTAAAAACAGGGGGTTATTCCTCAGTTGGCTACTGCACCAAACTACTCAGGGAAGGTCCAACTACCACCTCCAAAGGCAAAGGGAAGGTGAAACTGGAGTGAGAAAACTCCTCCCGTTGAGTGGTTTTATTCTGATTGATTCACTCCTGGATTCATTGCCATGGATCAATTATTTCCTGTAATAAGTTAGAGGTTGCCAGCCCTGAGGCTCCGTGCTCCAGCACACTCTGCTTCTCCTGCCCTGCTCCAAGCTCTGCTTTGGGCTCTCCCCTCGGTGCTTCGCTCTGCCAGAGACCCCAGAACACCTGGAGACCCCAGAACCGCCCTAAAACCTGGATCATTTCACCCTTCCCGGGGGAAACCCCAGCTGGAAGCACCAAGAGGAAGGAAACCAGCGTGGAGCTGTGCAAGGCAAGCAGGCCAAAGGGGGAAGGATTTCCCAGCAGCAACACGGGGAGCTCCCGGCATCCCCGGGGATCTGCAGCTCTCCCGCGGGAACACCGGGCTGAGCCAGGGTGTG
>NC_031769.1:60764-62160 GCF_001522545.3 Parus major
ACAGCAGGAGGGACTGGGACACAGAGAAGGGACACAAGAAGTGCCCGGGTGTCCCCAAGCCACGGGAGGGTCCGAGGAGAACCCTGCAGCCAGAAGCCAGGAACGGCCCCACGGCGGCTCCTGAAGCTCTGCTGCACCTCCTTCACTTGGCTTTTCCAAGGAAAAAATTCCTGTATTTTACAGCTGGCAAAGCCACGCCAAGCAACTTGCAGAGCTGGAACTGGCACCTCTCACCTCCCAGCTCCAAATTACAGCTCTTTGTTTAAAACAGATGGAACAATAGGTGTGATTTAAACAGAGGCTGCTCCTCCCTGGGAAGGATGGATGGAGGTTAAAGCAGAGGGATCCATGCAGGCAGGAGAAAGGAGGGATACAGAGGGACAGGAGATGCTAATGGAACATGACTGAATTGTTTAGCAGGGGAGGAAAAAAGGAGAAATGAGGAAAGGGAAGAGAGCAAACAGCAATCCAGGCTGACACAAGACATTGCCAGTGGCAAAGGCTCGGAGGAAGGATGGAGAATGAAGCACAGCTGGGGGAGCAGAGGAGCAGGAACCATGGCCAAACACAAATAGCACAGGAGGAGTTTTCCTGCTGGGGCTGGGAACGCCCGTGAGTCACAGCTCGCAGCAGCTCCTGCTGCTGAAGCCAAAATCAAAAGGGCTTTTCCCAATTATTTTTTGGGAGAGGTACTACGAGTGATGACAATTCCTGCTCCTCCAGTGAGAACCACTCTGGGAGTTCTGGGGGTGAAGGTTCCTGAGCAGCAGCTGGGCCAGGCTGCAGTTAATAATGGGAAATTTATGGAGGAATTCCTGATGGAGAATTCCTCAGTCATTCCTCCCTGTGCCAGCCTGTCTTCTGCCTCCTGGGCTTGGCCACACTCTCACACTCATCCCACACCACAGCTCCTGCTCCAGCTGCTTTTTTGGCTGCCATAAATCAGCTTCATTTTTAGAGGTGCAGATTTTATACTGGGAATGTTCTTTACATGGTTTTTCTTCTCCTTCCTCCTAACCAGGACTCTCCTTGCTCCAGTTCCAGGGAGCCAAGTTTCCAGTGAGGAATTACTGAACTGGATCCTACTCTGACCTCCACTAATTTAGGAATTACAGTTAATTCCTGACCCTCCACTAAGTCAGGAGAGGCTTTTGATCGTCACCACCGAGCCTCTGTAGCATTATAAATAAAATAAGGGATGTTATAAATAAAATAAAGGAGGGTGGAATGCGCTGGGATGCCCAGAGGGCTGAGGAGCACTTAGAGCTTCCAGCACAGCCCTGGCAGTGCACACAGACCCTGGAGGGAGTTTCCAGGAGCAGAGGAACCCCAGGATCACCCCAGGGAGTTTCCAGGATCAGAGGAACCCCAGGATCACCCCAGGGAGTTTCCAGGA
>NC_031769.1:62615-65876 GCF_001522545.3 Parus major
CCAGGAGCAGAGGAACCCCAGGATCACCCCAGGACACTTACACATTCCGTTGGGAGCTGCCAGCGGCACGCGGGGCCCGATGAGGTTCCCGGCCATGGGGTGCCCCAGCGGTGGGGTGCTGCCAGGGGGGGCAGCCCCAGGGCTGGGGTGGATGCTGGAGGACATCATCCTGCCTGCCATGGGCTGTCCAGGGAGCATCTGACCTGCAGAGGATGGACAGACAGCGGGGTGAGGCCTGGAGAGCCGCAGGGAGAGGGATGGGGCTGTGCTCCCTGCAGAGCCTCACGGGCGGCTCCTCCCGTGCCCCACACTCCCAGAAACACCTTTTCAACCCCTCAGGAAGGGCCAGGGGCTCTTGGAATCACAGGGAAAAGTGGGAGATGACACAGGCAAACCCAGTGCTGGCACTGAAACCACACTGGAAAGGGCATCCCCTGAAACCTCCCGGATAAATTGTGTGGGAGAACTGAAATCACACAGCTGCAACTTGGCTGCCCAGGATTTCCTGCTGTGATTCCCTGGAGGGAGGATTCCACTGCTCCTCCTCACAAACCAGCTCCCTGTTCCAGCCACAACACCCTGCCTTGGGCACCTCCAGCTGAGGGTGATGCTTTAAAAACTCATTTGAGGGATGGTTTGGTGTTATCCAATTCCATTTCCTTCCACACACCTCCAGGGAGGGACAGGAGTTCAATGAGACAGGGATGGACACCTAACCCCAGGGGGAGGACCTGGAGGGGCTCCAGGAGAGCTGGAGAGGGGCTGGGGACAAGGGATGGAGGGACAGGACACAGGGAATGGCTCCCAGGGCCAGAGGAATGGGATACTGGGAAACATCATCCAGTTCCAACCTCCCAAAGACTCAGAGGCTTTGTGGCAGAAGAGGATATTAGATATAGAGATATAGAGATATATAGATATAGAGATATACAGATATAGAGATATATAGATATAGAGATATATACAGATATATAGATATACATAGAGATATAGAGATATACAGATATATAGATATATAGATATAGAGATACATAGATATATAGATATACAGATATATAGATATTCTACAAGGGGAGTCATCCACTGGCAAAGTTCAGGCTGATCAGGGAATAAAACCATAAAAACTGGAACAACACAGATGTGTTTGCCCAGGAAAGGTGGGAACTGAGGAATTCCCAGGCTGGGAGCTGCCACCTGACAGGAGCCTCAATGATTTGGCCATCCCTGAACACCATGGGCCTACGAGATTCTGTCTCACTAATGAAGTGATTAATGTTAAAATCCCTCTTCTGAAGCTGAACCAGACTTTACTACACAGTGAGTGGCTTCATGTGAAACTCCAGCACTGGGCAAGAATTCCTTCAGGGAAAGGCTGACAAACCTGCAGGGATGTGAAGATTCAAGGATGTTTTATATGCAAATCAACCCCAGCTGAGCCAAAATCACCACTGAACAGAAACTAAATCTACTTTGTAAAATGTCATGAATACAAAGTGTGTCCCTGGATCCCTGGCAGTGCCCCAGGCTGGGCTGGATGGCTTTGGAGCAGCCTGGGACAGTGACAGAGGTGTCCCTGCCATGGCTGGGGTGGCTCTGGGTGATCCTGAAGGTCTCTCCCAACCCAAATCAACTCCAGATCTCCCAGCAATGCTCACTGGGAAGCTCCCTCCTTCCCACACCGTGGAGTGTCCCTGTTTTTCCTGTTAGACCTCAGAGGTTTAACACCAAGGGGTGCTGCAGGTTTGCTGAAGTTGTCCCTGAGCTTTGCAGCTCCTCTTTGTGAGGCTTTGGCCGCCCGTTTTTTCCCTTCCCGACACGGGATGTGACATTTTAATCTCAAAATAAGCTCAGGGAGCAGGGAGAGGAACAAACCCATCCCATCCCAGCTCCAAAAGCCCTGAGCTGAGAGGAGCCCATCCTGGGTGGGATGAAGCAGGGGGAAATCACTGCTGCACCACGGCAGAAGCAGAGCCCTGCTCCTACAGACTCGGTTTGTTTCCAAGAGAAAGCGCTCCAAGACAGCGGCTCAAGCAGAAAATGTGCAAGTGTGACCTACATAGGGGGGAGAGCTTAGGAACAGCAGCTGTGGCAAGAGATCCAGCCCAAAGGTTCAACACAATGAGATTTTACTGACTGAAAACCCCTCAGACAGAGGGGCTGGGCAGGTTCACCTTCCCCTGCTGCCAATGCAGCCTCACATTCCCGGGAGATGGGGAAGGAATTGCCTTTAGAGGCTCTCCAAGGTATTTATCTCCATTAAAAAGCCTCTCCCTCTATTAAATCAGCACTTGAGGAGCACTGGGCTGATAAGCAGCCAGAGGGGTTTTGTTGTGATGCACGAGGATTGGAGCTGATCCAAATCCTCCAGCACCTCTCCCTGCCTGGCCTGAGCAGGGAAAACCCATGGACACAGGAAACCCATGGACACAGAGGAAAACCCATGGACACAGAGGAAAACCCATGGACACAGAAAACCCATGGACACAGGAAACCCATGGACACAGAGGGAAACCCATGGACACAGAGGAAAACCCATGGACACAGAGGAAAACCCATGGACACAGGGAATGTTCTGATCAGGGAAAACCCATGGACACAGAGAGGAAACCCATGGACACAGAAAACCCATGGGCACAGGGAATGTTCTGAGCAGGGAAAACCCATGGACACAGAGGAAAACCCATGGACACAGAGGAAAACCCATGGACACAGAGGAAAACCCATGGACACAGAAAACCCATGGAACACAGAGGGAAAACCCATGGACACAGAGGGAAAACCCATGGACACAGGAAAACCCATGGGCACAGAGGGAAACCCATGGGCACAGAGGGAAACCCATGGGCACAGAGGGAAACCCATGGGCACAGAGGGAAACCCATGGACACAGAGGAAAACCCATGGACACAGAGGAAAACCCATGGACACAGAGGGAAACCCATGGACACAGAGGGAAAACCCATGGACACACAGGGAAAACCCATGGACACAGGGAGTGAGTGCAGGGAAAACCCATGGACACAGGAAACCCATGGGCACAGAGGAAAACCCATGGACACAGAGGGAAAACCCATGGACACAGGGAGTGAGTGCAGGGAAACCCTTGGACACAGGGAATGAGTGCTCCATGGAGGGAAAACCCATGGACACAGGGAATGCTCTGATCAGGGAAAACCCATGGACACAGAACACCCATGGACACAGGGAATGCTCCATGGACACAGAACACCCATGGACACAGGGAATGCTCCATGGACACAG
>NC_031769.1:66336-73469 GCF_001522545.3 Parus major
ACACAGGGAATGCCCCATGGACACAGGCAGGGCTCTGTGCAGGAGGGACCCTTGCAGGGCAGTGCTGTGGGATGAGCCTGGCTGCCATCCTGCTGCAGGAGAACAGCTCCAGGGAATGCCTGCTGCTATTCCAAGGGTGCTCCTTCCCACTGGGAATGGCTTTCACAGGCTTTGGGAACCCTGGAGTGGTTTGGGTTGGAAGGGACCCTAAAGCTCATCTCATTCCACCCCTGCCACGGGCAGGGATATTCCAACAGCAAATCCATCCTTCCCTCCCTCCTGCCGCCCCCCCAGCCAAGCAGTGTGAATAATTAACACAAGAACTCATTTAGCCTCGTGTCTGGGGGAAGGAGAGGCAGAGTTTCCACTTCGCTGGCATCCAGCATTTCTGTCCCTCCCTCCGAGGGCCGGACACCTCCGGAGCCCCGCGCCGGGATCACCATTCCCTGTCTCCTGGGCAGCACGTAGGACACACTGGGAACAGCTCCCTGCTGCTGCTGCTGCCCTCCCACAGGGAAGGATCCTCCACCAAACATCCCAGAGGATCAGAGGATCCCAGGGAGAGGCTCAGGCTGCAGCAGGGGAGGCCAGCACAGCACCGGGCACGCCGGAGGCGCCGCTGTCCTGGTGTGGCTGTGATTGACCGCTGGATTCCAGGAATTGTGTACCACAGCAAACATTTACTCCTCCTGTTCACTGTTCCAGCCCCAACACCTCTTCCCTGGGCAGGGTTTCCAACAGCCAAACTGCAGCAGAGAGAGCCAACGTGGTGTGGATGCTCCTGTGTCACCCTGACACCTCCAATCCCAAATCACAGCCACGGATCAGCTCCAGCCCCTGGCTTGGATTTCCTCTCATCCCACTGCAAGCTCTGCACATCTGATGGAGAAACAGGAAGCACTGACAGCTGTTGGGGAATATTTACCTAAAGGAAGGGAACTCAAAATCCTTTCTGTACCCAAAAAGCCCCCTGGAATCATCAACAGCACGATAAGGAAGCAAATAACATCCAGCAACTTAATTTAAACTCACAAAAAATGAAATGCTCAGCAGCTGAAAAGCCCCAAGCCCAAAATTCCTGACAAAGACTTTTTTTTTGAGTATTTCAACCATTGACAGAAAATGAGGTAAAATATATCAGGGGAAAGGTTATTAAAGCTGCTCATCCAGCTGTGGTGGGAAGTGTATCCTGCCCTCCTCACTCCATTTCTGCCTTAGGTCAGAAATTATTTAC
This sequence comes from Parus major, assembly GCF_001522545.3. Lineage (NCBI taxonomy): Eukaryota > Metazoa > Chordata > Aves > Passeriformes > Paridae > Parus > Parus major. The sequence goes on from NC_031769.1 coordinate 67,571, forward strand.
CAGGTGAAAATCCCACCTGAAGGAAGAGTTAATAATGACAGCCACTAATTCCCAGCTATCTCTCTTCCTCCAAGGATTTCCAGAAGTTTCTCGTATTCCACACCAGGAGTTCTCATCCCACTGATCACCAGCCCAGAGCTTGAAGGGAAATCAATGAAGTGCCAAAAGTGGTACCATGGGAAGAAACAGGGAATTTTATTTCCCATTACAATGACAAGGTGCAGCTTTTCACAGTGAAATTGGAATCCAAAATCCAACTTGGTTTTCCTATTTGAAAAGTTTTCATTCCAGAGCAAAGAGGAGAACAAAATCAGCTCAGGGAAAATGAATTCTATGGTCCAGCAGAGCCAGACATGGCCATGCCAAGGAGAAGTGGGTGACCCTTGGCTGGAGATGTTCCCCACCACCAGGTCCAGGTCCAGACTGACATCTGAGTTAAAACCCTATTTCTGGGAAAAGCCTCACTTTTAACTTTCAGGTAAGAGCTCGACTTTACTGCTTCTGCCCCCGAGCCCAGGCAAGCTGTGAGCAGGAATTCATCCTCCTCTCTTCCCTCTCCAGATGCCATCTCAGATCCTTTCCTGCCTTTGCTCCCCATCCCTTCAGCTCCTGTCAGTGCCTGCCAGGCTGGGCTCAGGTCAGGACCTGTGTGACACCAGCAGTGAGCAGGAGGCAGGGCTGCAGGGAAAGCTGGCCAGCTGAGAGCAGCTGAGCAGGAATTGCCAGCCCAGCTGCCCCCTGGTGCTTCTGGAACACTCTCAGGGCTTTGGGGGATTCCTCTGGCCAGGCTGGAGCAGCCTGGGGCAGTGAGGGTGTCCCTGCCATGGCAGGGCTGGCTCTGGGTGATTTTCAAGGTCCAACCCAAACCATTCCAGGACTCCAGAGTCTCCTCACACTCAGCAGATTTTGGGATCTCCACCAGGGCTGCAGGAGACTCGGGGCAGATCCACTGAGGGAACTCCCAGGTGTGGTGAAGTTCACCAGTTTGCCATTTTCTCTCCAAATCAGAAAAACTCCACTGTGCAGCCACAGAGCTTTTGGGACCTGTGGGCTTCCCAGGCATTCCTAACAAAGCTCTGGAGAACTCAGGGAAATGAGTTCTCCTCTGTCTTCCAGGCAATACAGCCATGGCTGGGGACACAGAGGGCTTTGCTCCAAACTTTGAGCAGGCCTCAAATTCTTCCCTTTACAAAAGCATCAAAGCAGAGAACTGCCAGGAGGTGAGGGCAGATCTGGTGCTGGGGGGGAGTGGAATGAGACATCTCTGGATGCTGGAGCCAGGGGAGGTGCTGCTGGAAAAGTCAATCTATAGATTGCTTTAATCAAACCTGAAAGAGAGATGTTCTGGCTAATTACCAGAGCCCATTCCCTGTCCCTGCCCCGGGAGGGGAGCTGGGAATGCAGAGCTGGAAGGAGCTGACAGTGAATAAATGCAACAATGCTTTCATCTTGTCCCAGTCTCCACTGCAGGGTGGCAGGGAGAGCTGGCTATGGATGTGCCAGGATTCCCTCCTTCCCTCTCTCCTCATTTCCCAGTTTTCCCTTTGCAGGTTATTCCCTCATGGCCACGTGAGCAGCCCTGAGCTGTCCTCACCCCACAGCAGACCCCCAGAGCCAGGATGTTAAATTTAAAACTAGACCATGTTTTATCACACTCCCAATCCAATTCCAGCAAAAAACAAACCAGTTCCCAAACAGTCCCAGGGATTTTTGTCCACAGTAAACACAGGAACTCCCTGAGCCTCACCACACAGTTCTCCTCCTGCCCAGTCTCCAGTTCTCTGCACAGTCTTTGATTTCTCTGCAGATCCAGCTGGATTAGATACTTCCCATTCTGCTCACCTGCAAACCCTGGTGTTTTCCTGTGCCCTTCTGCTCCTTCCCAAACCAAACACTTTTTGTCTCAAGAGGAAAACTCAAGTTCCTGCAGCTTCCTGTTGCCATGTTTGATCTGGATTATGACACCCAAACTTTCCAGCTTCTTCAGCAGCTGCCCATGAAAAATCTTCCCAAATATTTTTGGCTATAACTGATCAGGTGTTCTTCTGGAGCAGGTTTTGGTGCAGCTCATCCTTGGCTGTACCCTGTCCCACAGCCAGCTCCCCACGTGCCAGACACTGTTACTTGATTTTAAATTCCCATTTCAACAACCTTTAGCAGGTAAAAGCTGCCAGTTCCCACCATCACCTGATCCCTGGAGACACCCAACCCTCAGCAGGAGAGGCTGGACCAGAGACTTCCAGGTGACCCCTCTGACCAACACGGTCCTGTGACCCTCCCCTGGCATCAAACACATCCAGGCAGGACACAGGAACCTCTCCCAGGCAGGTCTCCTGCCAAAGGAAGTTCCTTCAGGAGCTCCCTGCCTCTGCTGCTTGTCCCAGTCCTCATCCTTCATTTCTGAACTTGGTTTGCTGTGCCAGGAACTGGAGAATTTGAGGGGGGATTGGTTTTAAAGGAGCATCTGCTCGGATCACCAAGTATAAAACAAGCCCAAGGAAACACAAATAACCTGAAAACATCTGGAAGTGCTTGGGGCAGTTTCACATTTCACTTTAGAGCTTGGCTGTCCCAGGCAGGACTCCCAGCCCTGCTGGATGAGCTGCTCCTGTTGAGCCTCCAGGGAAAGAAGAGTTTTCCTGGGGCTGGAAGGAATTTCTCCTCTTTTCACCCTGGTGCTGCTGGGGGAGCCTGGCCCTCCCTCATTCCTGACCTTTGGGGCTCCCACCCTCCTCCCCACACATCTGGAATGGGGATGAGAGCTCTGCAATGAAACTGCACAACAAGCAAAGCTCATCCTTCCAGCCAGCCATGTCTGACTGGAAACCATTATAAACCATTATAAACCATTATAAACCATTATAAACCATTATAAACCATTATAAACCAGTAACCCCCACACCCACAGCCCCTCGGGCAGCCCCTGAGGGATTCAGGGCAGGAATCCCCCTCTGCTGGCTCTCACCTGGCTGAGGTGGGTGAGGAGGAGGCATCTGGTGGTGCATCATGGGGTAGGGCGGGGGCTGCTGGTGGGGCAGCAGCCCAGGGTGGGCTGGTGTCCCCAGAGGGGCCATGCCAGCCCCACTGGGGTGCTGGTGGGGCTGCTGGGGGTTCTGGCTGTGCTGCTGCTCCATTTGCTGGCGAGCCCTCAGCTCGGCGTACTTGAGCTGCTCCATGTGGAAGTTCTGGCGCTCGGTCAGCAGCTGCTGCCTCTGCTGCTCCAGCTGTGCCAGGAACGGGACAAAAGGCAGAGCTGGGTTAGGGATGGTGCATTTCAAATGTGCTCCTGACAATCCCTGCCTTGCCTTGGAACAAGCCTCTCATCCCAGCCCCACCAAACCCAAATCAAACTGATGTCCTGTGCCTGTTTGCAGCAGGTTTGGGAAAGGCTCCACAGCTTTTCCTACATGAACTCACCTTGTTCTGTCCCAAAACCTCTCAGCAGCACAGCTGGGCCCTCACTGAGCTCTGCACACAGAGCTCAGCCCTAACACAGCCCTGGGAGAAACTGGGGTTTTTCCTCCACCTTTTCTGCATGATGGAATGAGGGAGAACAGGAACCTCAGGGGATTTCTGGGTGAGCCCCAAGCAGAACGTGTGTGCAGCTCCAGGAGCTCAGGGATCACAGGCAGGATCCTTCTCCATCCTCTGAGTGCAGGAACTGGATGTCACAGCAGCCACACACCACTGATTGTGCTATTAGGAGCTTATGTAAAAAAACCTCATGTCATTTAGGCCGATTAACATCAAATACTTTGATTAATTATGAAGTCACATAGAGAGTGAGACCTGAGCAACCTGCTCTAGGGAAGGTGCCCCTGCCTTGGGTGGAACTGGATGATCCAGAAGATCCAACCCAAACCAGTCTGAGGTTCCATGAAAAGACAAAAAAAAAAGCTACAGAAAGCATTTCCTGCCATTGGGTATTTGCATGATGGACGGGTGTTCTGGTGAAGGAAGTGATATTTGACTTATTTAAGGAATATTCCCACATTATTCCTCTTGGCCAGCCCCAGCAGGGCTTGCGTGACTCGTTTACAAATATTTAACGAGTGTTTTAAGGTAGACTCTGTCATTCAGCTGAAAAGCAGGTTGCCAAGGAGACTCTCACCTAGCACGAGTTCTCCAAAAATCCCAAAGCTCCCTCAGTAGTCGGTGCTGGCAGGGCTGGGGAGCAGGAAGGGAGCTCCACAGAGGCAGCATTCAGCAGCCCCAGATGGGCTGAGCTCATGAATTAAAGATTCTCCTGGCTGGGGTGGGCCCACAATGGCATCATTCACATCATTCACATCATTCTCATCACTCTCATCACTCAAATCATTCACATCATTCACGCTGCCCTGCCTCCTTTCTCCCCTGGACACTCTGAGGGAAGAGCCCCATCCATCCACCCCACGGGAAATGGGGCGTGTGGGGAAACATTCCCGAGGTGGCACACAGCTGGGAGAGCAATTCCTGCAAATGACCCCAAACAAAAGCTCAGGCAACACTTTTTTATTCCTTTGAGACCCTTTTGTGGCCCTGCTTTGCTCTCTTCGTGGCACCCAATCCTGCTACAGTTTACAAGAGTCTTTGCAAGGATGCCCAAACAGCAGCCAGTGCCTGAAAATTCACATTTGAGTAAGGAAAACCAGGGAGAACTTCCCTTCTGCACAATTCCTGTGCCTGGGATGAGGAAAGACAGCTGGACAGAGGAAAAAAAAGCACAAAAATAGAAGTTCTAACATGAGCTGGTGTTAAAGCTGAGCCAAGTTCAAGCCTGGGCTCTAGTACAGAGCCCAAAGGCCTGGTTTAGTAGCAGGGTCAGCATCTCACACACAGTCCCAGACTGGGATAAAAACCACCTTTTCCAGTAACACATTTTCCTGTGGGAACTCCATCAGCAAGCTCCAGCTGCACTGCAGTCTGAGATGTTCCTGCAGCTGGAATGGAACCTTCAGCTGCCCCAGAACCCCCGAGTGCCTGGGCTGGGACCTCTGGAGATCCCCCAGGGCAGGGTGAGCTGCAGCAGGTGACACAGGGATGTGTCCAGAGACTCCAGGTCCCCCTGGGCAGCTGTTCCAGGCTCTTCCTCCTGCTCAGCTCCAGCTTGCTGCCTTCTGCTCTGTGCCCACTGCTCCTTGGCTCCTGGCTCTGGGCAGGGTGTGGCCCCTTCTCGTGGCCCAGCTGGAGAGATTTGTGTGGATGGATGGGATCCCCTCTGAGCCTTTCCCTTCTCCAGACTGCCCAGGCCCAGCTCCCGCAGTCTCTGCTCAGCAGAGACGGCTCCAGAGCCCTCAACATCTCTGTGGCCTCTGCTGGAGCCTCTCCTGCAGTGTCCCTGCAGTGTCCCTGCAGTGTCCCTGCAGTGTCCCTGCAGTGTCCCTGCAGTGTCCCTGCAGTGTCCCTGCTCAGGAGATCAGCTGGAATCCAGGGAGGTGCTTCTGGCTGTGACAGTCCCCAACACCCAGCACCTGTTCCTGTGCTGCTGTCAAGGTGGTGCCCAAGCACCTGATGGTCACTCAAACACACCTCAGTGTGCTACAGCTGCATCTCCAGCACAGAACTTCCCTTCAGCAGGAATTTCCCCATGGAAAGAGGGCTCAGGCCTTGGCAGGGGCTGCCCAGGAAGGTTTGGAGTGTCCAGGAAAGGTCTGGAGTGCCCAGGAAAGTTTTGGAGTGCCCAGGAAAGGTCTGGAGTGCCCAGGAAAGGTCTGGAGAGCCCAGGAAAGGTCTGGAGTGCCCAGGAAAGGTCTGGAGAGCCCAGGAAAGGTCTGGAGAGCCCAGGAAAGGTCTGGAGAGCCCAGGAAAGGTCTGGAGTGCCCAGGAAAGGTCTGGAGAGCCCAGGAAAGGTCTGGAGAGCCCAGGAGTGCCCAGGAAGGTCTGGAGTGTCCAGGAAGGTTTGGAGAGCCCAGGAAAG
>NC_031769.1:74357-76108 GCF_001522545.3 Parus major
GGCTGGGGACAAGGTGGGATTTGGACATTGGGCTCCATGTGCTGGGAGGGCTTTTCCAGCCTCAGAGATTTCTCCCTGAACAGAAGCAGCAAAGCTTCAAGTGCCATTAGAAATTCTGGGTGGGCAAAGCTCCACCAACAGGCCCAGGTTTGCCACACTCAGCACTGCTCAGCTCAAACACAAATAAATGTGTTTTGCCTGAAATGTAACAGCCTCCAGTCTGCAGCACTGATTCCTGTCAACACTCACCATATCCCTGCTCCTTCCCTGCAAGGAAAAGCCAGGCACAGCGTGCAGTGGCAGCAAGGAGGTTTTTCTGCTTTAATTATTCCACTAAATATCCACAATGACAGGTGAAAAGACCGAATTTAACCACCAGGAAGCCAAGGGGAAAATCGGTATGCACATTTTGAAAAAGGGAAATGTCATATGCCTCAAAAAGGAGGGAAAAAACCATTCCCTGTCACTAATGGAATATATCCCCCAAAGAAAGAATCTGCAGGGAACCTTTCCAAAAGAGATGGGTCCATTTCCTGAGCTGCCAATCACACACAGACTGAGATGGTGGAGGATGTGGAGCAATCCAGAAATTCCTGCTGACATCCTGCTCCAAGAGAAGTCCCCATCCTGTCAAACTCACCAGTGTGATCAGGGGGAGCTCTGCATTGCAAAGGAGGTTCCCCATGGAGAGGGTGGAGGGGGAAGCTGGGAGGTTCCCCTGGGCTCCCCAGGGATGTGGCCATGGCACCAGAGCCCAGGGAATGCCTGCACAATGCTCATGGTTTAGTTTCAGTGCTGTGAGGAGCAGGAGCTGCACCTCATGCCCCTTCCAGCCTGAGACAGGATTCCATCAGTCCCAAATGGGGGTGTAATTCCATTCAATCCACACAGAACTGCCAATGTGGGAATCCCTGCAATTATCAATCAACAAAATCCAGGCTGAATCTTCAACCCATCCATAGTGACTGTCTACTCTCAACAATGAGGCAGCAAAAAAACAGAAAAAAGGAAATTAAGAAGTGTCAATTCTGATAAAGATGAGATTTTGAGTCATCTTTCAGCCAGAGAGGGAACACTTCCCCAAAGCCTCTGGCCCTACATGTGACACAACTGCTCAGAATTCCTGAGTAATCCAGGCCCAGACAGCTCCTCTCCATGTCCTGACCTCACTCCTCCCCTCTCCTGGAGCTGCTGCTGCCTTCCCAGCTCAGGCAAACCCATCATCATCATCATCATCATCATCACCAAGCCAGGCTGCCTCTCCTGAGCATCCCACCTCCACATCCCACTTCCAGGCCTTCCCCATCCCCTCAGAATGCTCCCAAAAACCTGAGCCATCTCCTTGGACCCCCCTCCTCACAGGGGCAGGGCTGAGGGCAGGCAGGGCTGGCTCCCTCCCCTAGGGAAGGAAAACTTCCACCCCTTCCAGGGAAAAGGGATGTCTGTTCCCAGGTCAGACACAATCCATGTGGGAAGGGTGAGGGAGCAAAGCCAGGATACCCCCAGTGCTGCTTGTGGAATAGAGAAAACACTGGATGGAGGAGGAAAGGGCTCCCACACCCCTGGGGGAAGGAATTGTGGATTCCAGGAGAAAGGAGGAGAAAGAAAGGGGGAGAAAGAAAGGGGGAGAAAGAAAGGAGGGGAAAGAAAGGGGGAGAAAGAAAGGAGGGGAAAGAAAGGAGGGGAAAGAAAGGAGGGGAAAGAAAGGAGGGGAAAGAAAGGAGGGGAAAGAAAGGAGGGGAAAGAAAGGA
>NC_031769.1:77828-83549 GCF_001522545.3 Parus major
AGGAAAAGCTGGAGCTCATCCAGCCCCAGCTGCAAACAGACTCCTACAGAGGGAGCTGGGCCCCAAACTGGCTCAGAACTGGGACAAACACTGAGCTGGAGGAAAGCAGCACTAAAAACCTCCCCAGAACTCTGAATATAATCAGAATTCCTCAAACCTGTGCCATTTGACAAGGTTCACCTCCCTGAGCCACCAGCTGTGAAGGAGGGCTCAGTAAATGTGGGTAAATGCACTCCTGAGCCTCTAAAGTGAATTTCAAATCAGGTCTGAGAGAAACAGAGTGACCCCGAGCTCATCCAACACCACATCCCTGGGAAATTCCAGCAGCTGTTCCAAAAGTGACCAAAGTGCTGCACACAAAACAATGAAACAAAGCTGACAGAACAGGAAATTTCATGCCATCTAACACTGTTTAGTAAAATAGACTCATCTGTATGAAATCCAGAGTGAGGAAATCACCTGGTGCTACAGAGTCTTCTACCAAACCTTTCACTCTGTTTCACATGTGCAATTTTAATAATGAAATGGGATGAAGGGCTAATCAAGGCACATGATTAGGTAAAGGAAGAGCCTCAAAATACACCTTGGAAAGGAAATGATCCCTGAAGTTTTTCCTGGAGAGACTCAAAGAGGCTGCTCCTCAGCCTGGCATTACCCAGGGCTTTGTGTGGGCAGAGGACACATCCCTCCAGAAAGTCAGGAACACAAATTCAGTGGTAATTTGAAATGCCTGATAAACCCTGCACCAGCCCTGAGTCATAAATGAGCAAGGGATCCTAAAGGGCTTTTCCAGCCTAAGTGATGCTATAAAAAAGTCATGGAGTGCATGAATGGTTTGGGTTGGAAGGGACATTAAGGATCACCCAGATCCTGTCCCAGGTGCTCCAAACCCCATCCAGCCTGGCCCTGGGACACTTCCAGGGATCCAGGGATAGCCCCAGCTGCTCTGGGCTCCTGTGCCAGGGCCTGCCCACCCTCAGAACCAGGAATTCCTTCCCAAAATCCCATCCAGCCCTGCCCTCTGGCCCTGGGAGCCATTCCCTGTGTCCTGTCCCTCCATCCCACATCCCCAGCCCCTCTCCTGGAGCTCTGCTGCATCTCTGGGATCAGCAGCTTCCAGGAACGATCCCTCAGTCCCAGCCACCTCCAGCAGGAATTTGGGGGGATCAGTGGCTGGCAGGAGGTCAAACTGGGAGCACAACAGTTGTTCTGGGAAGGGGAAGTGATGGATCAAGAGTTTGCAGCTCAGTCCCAGCTGGAGCAGAGAAGGAGCAGCACAGGCCAGGATCCATCAGGGATCCCTTTGCACAGAAAGGGAAAAGCAGCTCCCACTGGGTGTCCACTGAGAGGAAAATGAGCAGAAGGAACTTAAATTTTAACTCTGCTTGTTCAGAAACCAGAACCTGTAAAAACACATTGAAATTGTTGGTGTGTATGAAATACAGAGTCTCACCCTGAACATTTCACATTCACCATTTCTCAAACAGCACAACTCAACCTCTGGGAGCCACTGATCCCAAAAGAAAAAATATCAAAGGAAAAAAAACCCCAAACAAACAAAACCCCATTTCAATCACTTGTCTTTAACCCCTGCCTTCACTCAGAATCCACCTGCAATATTCTTCTGATATCAAATCCTAAGGAAAACAGCTTTTCACATGAGCAGGCCTAGAGTTCATGATGAAGAGTTTAATTACTCCCTCAGACAAGACACAGACCACCCAAAGCTCTAATATTGTCTGGATTTTCATGTGAGTGGGAAGAGAAATCCCTGTTGAACCTGATTTCTACTCTGAAGTGTCAACCTCCTAATTACAATACATTATTCCCTGTAATGGAAAGCTGAAGCTCTTCCAGAACATTATTAGTGCCATAATGAAAAGTGCCACCAGCCAGGTCCCTGCTCCCTCCAACTCCTTATCTCCAGAGGAAGGAGAGCAGCAGCTCATCTTCATTTGGAGCAAGAGGCCTTCCATAAAACACTAAATTTCATGTCTCCTCACACAGATACAGGTTTTCCCAGCTTGGCTGAGGGTATCTGTGAGTCTGCTGAACTGAGAGTCACCCTCAGGATCCAAGGGATGCACAAAGGAGCTGCTCTGGTCCCTGCTCTTCACCAAAACACTGAACCACAGCTTTGCCTGCAGTCTGGGATTTTAACGTGGAGTTTCTGCCATGTAGGGTTTTACAGCCTGGTTTGAAAGGTAAAAACTGAAATATCCTCCTGGATTCAAAAGGAGGGACTGCACAGGACATCAGCCACCATCCTCACCCTGGGGAGAAAGTCTGAAGTTCAAAGATCAGAGTGGGAAAGTTATCAGAACACACAGCACCTCACTCTATCCACAGAAACCCATCAGGAATAAACACCATCCATGCCTTGCTCTTGCTTTCTATAAAGCAGGTGGATGTGGAATGTGGCACTGAATCCAAGAGCCATTAAAAAACCCAAATTAAAACTTGAATCCAAAGGAATTAGTAAAGAGAAAACAGATTTGAAATAGATACTCCAAAAGCAGTGAAAGCAGCGTGGCTCCTGCAAGGAGGAAAGGCGAGACAACGTGCAATTAGTAATTACAGGGTAAAGAAAAGCTGATTCAACACAGCTCATTAGAGACCACACACAAACAGGAGCTGGAGGGGAGACACCAACGTGCTTTTAACAGAACACAGAATCACTGAGGTGTCTGTGAAAGCTGCAGGAGTGAAGAGCCCTCTGTGCCTGCTCCACACAGAGCCCAGGGGTTTGTGTGGAGCCCTGGGGCAGCACAGGAGGCCAGCAAAGGCTCTGTGCCCCTCAGCACCACAGCCAAAAGCCTTGTCAACAAGTCACACCCATTTTGGGGCTGTTCCTCCGGTTCAGCATCACCCAGGGAGCTGCTTAATTAACCCTGGTCGTTATCTCCCTCAGGGGGGCTCGGGCAGGAGACATTAAGGCAGCACTTGTGCTGCTGGGAGGTGTCAGGGCTCAGAGGGGGAACTGCTCTGGCACCAAGGAGCTCTCCAGGCTCTGCTGGCCCTGGGAGCCAAGGCCAGGGTGTTGGGACAGCACCAACCTTGGCTTTGGTGGCAGCAGAGGCCAAGGCAGCAGCTGCAGCTGTGGCCACGTTCCCTTCCGAGATCTCGTGTTCCACTTTCTTCTTCCCAGCCTCGGCCTCTTTGTCCTTGCTGCCATCAACGTTCTCCTTGTTCTCCTCTGCCTCCTTTTCCTCTGCAAGACATTCCCAGCCCAGCCTGTTACACACCTTCCTGGGCCACCACGCTGATTAGTCAGGCACTAATTAACTCATCCTCAGCTCCAGCACTGCTCCCCATCCAAACACTGATGGAGGAACCCCAGGCCCAACAAATGGGGCAACTTTCAGTGGTTTTCATTCCCATCCTCTCAATTCAGCACCTGCCAGCAGCTTCCCCTCATCATTTCCAAATCAACTCCATCGAACCCAAATGTTCCTTATTTTACACAGTGCTAAAAACATGAATCTAAAGGTGCAGGAAAAAAGCAATTTATCCATTCCTGTGCCTGGCAGTGCCCCAGGCCAGGCTGGATGGGTTTGGAGCAGCCTGGGACAGTGGGAGGTGTCCCTGCCATGGCAGAGGGTGGGAATGAGTGATCCTTACATTCCCTTCCAACCCAAACCATTCCAGGATTTTATGAAATGTCAAAAAGAATAAGGTTTTATGGAGATGTTGTCACTCCTCAGCCTGTCAAAATGCAGGCCTGGCATCACTTCCCAGGGAAACTGAGGTGAAATATTAACTTCCAAGAGGATCCCAGGCTGGTTTGGGTTGGAGGGACCTTAAAGCCCATCCAGGGCCACCCCTGCCATGGCAGGGACACTGCCACTGTCCCAGGCTGCTCCAAACCCTGTACACCTGCAGCAGTCCCACCTCTCTGCATCCCAGATGATGAAATATTGTGGATATGAACAAGCCCCTGCTGTTTCCATGCCCCACAGGCACTTTGGTGCTGCGATTCCTTCCCCCATCCCCAGGGCTGGGGAGCTCAGGGAGGGATTTGGTGGCTGAGGGAGGTTCAGGTGGAGCCTGCCCTGAGCAGGGAGCAGCCTGAGGTGCCAGGGGAACATTCCCAGCTGGGTTTGGGGCTGTCCCAAGCTCTCTGGAGTTACCTGGCTTGGGCTCTGCAGCCCCTTCGCTCTCTGGCTCCTTCTCCACGCTCCGCTCGCTTTCCCCTTCCGGGACCTTCTCTCCCTCCTCAGATTCACTCTCGGCTTTGTTCTCCACCTGAAGGGGATGGGATTGGTTGGACAGTGGCAGGGAGAGAAGATATCCACAATGGAAGAGATCACATTGTAAAGGGGGGCTGCTGCTTAAGCCAGATTTAACAAACAAACCCAAAATGTGAATAAAAGTAAAAGCTAAACTGGACCCAGTCCAGTGACCCAGGCCAGGACTCTGGGGGTACAAACAACTCCTGAAGCAGGATCACAGCATCATGGAATGTCTGGGAATATGCAGATTTCCAAGCCCTGAGTGAGTCTTTCCCACTTATCTCTTCCCAAATGTCCCTGTTTATCAGGGAGGCAGAAGAACTGCCTGAAACACAAGTGGGAAATAACCCCAAGGCTGCACTGACCAGCCCCAGCTCAGTCTGAACTCCTCATCTGGTGAAGGAGGCAACAAGAAATATCTCCTGTTGCTGCAGACTCCAGAACAAGCCACCCCCACTTATTTATCAGGAAATTTATTTATTTTGTAAAATATATTTATTTATTTAGCAGGAATGAAATAATAAATAAATCATGATGTTAAAAATTATATTTACATATATAATTAAAATACTGATTTTATTAAAATACTTATTAAACAACATTATATTATTATATAAACAAATAAAGCACTAATAATTTAAATATCAGAATAATTTAGCAGTAATTAAAGTGCTATCCTGGAATTCCAGGATACCAGTTTAATCCCAGTTCACATCTGAAACACCCACTGCAGCTGGAGGTGTGTGTGGACACAGGTGATGAAAAAGCCACAGATGTGTTCTTGTGCTCATTACCAACAGGCTGAAGGGTAATTAATAAATGTGGGCTCTTTAGGGGCAGGGTGGCTCACCCCCAGCAGCAGCAGCAGGACACAAACACCCCTGAGCAGCTCAGCTGGGGCTGAAATGGCTGAGAAACACCTGCAGCTGCAGAGCTGTGTCCTGAGAGCCCTGCTGGCACAGCTGCCCAAAGCCTGGCCCAGGATAAACCCTGGCCCAGGATAAACCCTGGCCTAGGATAAACCCTGGCCTAGGATAAACCCTGTCCCAGGATAAACCCTGTCCCAGGATAAACCCCAGCCCAGGACCAGCCCCAGCCCAGGATAAACCCAGGATAAACCCCAGCCCAGGACCAGCCCTGGCCCAGGATCAGGATAAACCCTGTCCCAGGATAAACCCTGTCCTAGGACCAGCCCCAGCCCAGGGTAAACCCTGGCCTAGGATCAGGATAAACCCTGTCCCAGGATAAACCCCAGCCCAGGACAAACCCTGTCTCAATACAAGCCCTGTCCAGTCCAATCCCTGCAGGACACACCTGTCCCTGCAGGTGACACCCCAGGGCAGCAGAGCCAGGATCCCCCAGGCCCAGCTCCAGCCCCCCCAGCCCTGTTCCTCAGCATGGGAAGGAGCCCCTGGTGCCTCCCTGCTGGGGTCTCAGTGCTGGGATCTCCCTGTCACTGCTGGGATCTCCCTGTCACTGCTGGGATCTC
>NC_031769.1:84069-92673 GCF_001522545.3 Parus major
CCCTGTCACTGCTGGGATCTCCCTGTCACTGCTGGGATCTCCCTGTCACTGCTGGGATCTCAGTGCTGGGATCTCCCTGTCACTGCTGGGATCTCAGGCTCCAGCACCCAGGAGCTCTGGGGAGGCTGAGACTGTCCCTGAGCTGCCACCTGCCTCATTGGCACCCCTTGTGTGCCACGTCCTGTGTGCCACGTCCTGTGTGCCACGTCCTGTGTGCCATGTCCTGTGTGCCACCTCCCGTGTGCCACCATCCCCTGTGTGCCACCATCCCCTGTGTGCCACCTGTGTGCCACCCCCTGTGTGCCACCCCCTGTGTGCCATGTCCTGTGTGCCATCCCATGTGCCACCATCCCCTGTGTGCCACGTCCTGTGTGCCACCTCCTGCGTGCCACCCCCCATGTGCCATCCCCTTTGTGCCATTGCCTGTGTGCCACCCCTTGTGTGCCATCCCTTGTGTGCCACTGTGTGCCACCCCCATGTGCCACCATCCCCCGTGTGCCACCATCCCCCGTGTGCCACCCCTTGTGTGCCACCCCCGTGTGCCACCATCCCCCATGTGCCACCTCCTGTGTGCCATCCCATGTGTGCCATCCCATGTGCCACGTCCCATGTGCCACGTCCCATGTGCCACCATCCCCATGTGCCACCCTGTGTGCCACCTCCTCTGTGCCACCCTGTGTGCCACCTCCTCTGTGCCACCCCCCTGTGTGCCACCCCCCTGTGTGCCACCTCCCGTGTGCCACCATCCCCCTGTGTGCCACCTCCTGTGTGCCATCCCTTGTGTGCCACCCCCATGTGCCACCATCCCCCGTGTGCCACCCCCTGTGCCACCATCCCCAAACTCACCTTCTCGGCCGCCTGTCCCTCTGTCTCGGTTTCCATCTTCTCCTCCTCGGCTCCATCTGGGACACCAAGGGAAGCTTTCAGGGTTGTCCCACGGCCTCTCCCCACTCCCACCCCTCATTCTGGGCTCCACCACAACCTGCTGGCACCTCCCAGGGGCACCAAGTGCCAGCCCTGAGCTGCTCCGAGCCCTGCCCATCTCCCCCCAGCCCCAGAGCAGCCCCAGCAGTGTCACAGTGAGACCTGCACTGAGAATTAATAAAGAATTAATAAAGACAATGATCCAGGATCTCTGTTCCAGCTGCTGGATGCAGTGGTGCAGGAGCTGGGAGTGCATCCCTGTGCTCTGCACACTGATTTAAAATGTTCTGGACACCAGGGGACAACAACCAGCCATGGAAACACCATGGAGATGTCTGGATAACACCCTACCAGCCCTGGTATTCTTGGGGACTGTTTAGGAGCTCAAGAAATCCCAATTTATCCACAGTTCTGCAAGGAGGGACAGGAGGAAACACAACCTCGTGGTCCTGGCTTGGGATTTCCCAATTTAATGTAGAGAGGCATTAAAGGAGCTTATTTAGATCCTGGACTGGGGTGAAGCAGAACTGCTGCTGACAAACCCTGATCCATCTCTAAGCTTCTGAAGACATCAGCTGGTGCTGAGGGTTCATTTCCAGTAATCCTCATTTTCCTGCTAATTCCTGTGTGCTACACTGAGGAAAAACAAGGTATGAAGGGTTCTCCTTGAACAGCAACAGTTCTGTGGAGAAATCTTTACACAAGTCCCTTCCATGTGTAAAAAAAACAACTGAATTGTCTGACTGAAGGGTGATAGTTTCCCTCATGGCCTATTTTAAGATGATAAACCCACTTATCTGAACTATCTGCCACCATAATTCAATTTAGGGAGACTGGGGACGTTCTTCCTCACAGGTTTTATCTCCAGAGTTAGGATTTAGTGACCCAATAATGTCACAGGGAAAATCTCGATTAGATTTTGTCAGACAGCTCTTTCAAGCCTAGAAGCAGAGTTCCAAACTGGGCTCCTTCCCAGGAAAGGGAAGGATTTACAAAGAAAGCTGGATTCAATCCTTTCAGAAAAAGAAGGAGAGACAAAGTGCAGAACACTCCTGAGTGTGCCCAGGTTGGTGCAACTCAAACCAAATAAATACTGCACAGAAATATTTAAATTTACACTCCTGGGTGGGGAGGATGATCAAGATCATCCCATTCCCACCCCTGCATGGGCAGGGACACCCTCCCCTATGCCAGGGTGCTCCAGCCCCATCCAGCCTGGCCTTGGGCACCTCCAGGGTCCCCAAAGCTCCCTGGGCACCCCCTGCTAAGAGACCTGAGCCCCCTTCCCATGGGGAAATTCCTGCTGCTGCCCACCCTGAGCTCCCCTGCAGCACAGCCCCTCCTGTCAGGGAGCTCCAAACAAACAGGACATCCCAGAAACACAAACTGCTTCCCATCCACTCTGCAGAGAGGATTTTCTCAAGGAAGAGCACAGAGCACCTCAAAGTGCCCTCAGATCCTCACCTGGATGGACACCACCCAAACCCAAGCGCTCCTTCCCGTCCCCAGGGACACCCTCGGAAGGGAGGGACGTGTGACACCAAGATTATTGCAAACATCCTGATTTAACCTCTCCTCTCTGGCTCTGGCTGCAGAAACAAATGTTTGGTTAAAATCAGGCTGACAGCTTCAGACAGGCTGTGGTCAATGGGTTTTGAAGTGTGTTTTCCTGCATCAGCTGCAGAGCCTGACGTGCAGCGACAGCGCCGTGGCTGCAGCTCCCAGGGCACCAGGTGGGACAACACACGTGCAAGGGACAACAGATTTCATTGTCTTACTTCATTTGGGGGGGAAATGAGTTTGCCTGGGTGGATGGCAGGTTTTGGGTTTGAAATCACAGGCTGCTCAAAGGATCCTAAAGTCATTAAGGTTGGAAAGGACCCTCAGGACCATGGAGTTCAAGGTGTCCCCAGCCCAGAGCTCTGGCTCTGCCTGGGACACCTCTGGACTCCAGCACCTCCCTGGGCAGCCCCTCCTCATACTTAACACCCTTTCCATGAAGAATTCCTCAGGAAGTCTCAGAATAGTAGAGTCTGGTAACACTCAATCCCTAATTCCAAATGAAAGGATGACACAAAACGTGCCTGACCTTCTGCACAGCCAGGACAGAATTGCCTCTGGCCCCTGGCACAGACACAAACACAACTGCACCGATTTTCCTGTGAGATCTAATGAGCTTAATGAAAATACATCCCAGAGGAATTGATCACTTGGAGATCTGTGTCCCTGGGACAAAGGGGGAAGCCTTGACTTTCAGGAGAGAGCCCCTGAAATCCCTTCCACTGCACCAAAGATGCTCCTGAACTCTCCTCAGCGGGTTTGGTGCTGCACCTTGCAGGATGTGGGAATCAGGGAGCACAGAATCCCAGAATTATTAAAGCTGGAATCCTCCACCTGAGAGCCATGGCCAGGCATTCCTGGGACAGCTCCAGGCATGGGGACCCCAAAGCTGCCTGGGCAGCCCCTGCCAAAACCTGAGCCCCCTTCCCATGGGGAAATTCCTGCTGCTGTCCACCCTGAGCCCATTTCCTCTCCTCCTGTCCCTGTTCCCTGAATGAAAGGACATTTCTTAGGTCAGGAAGAGGCAGGTGGCTGTGAGCCACCACAGGACATTTCTCAAGAGGGAAAAACCACTGGGAGATGAGGAATGATCACCTCTCCAAGCCCCCCTTTCCACCTGAATCAGCAGGTATTCCATTTCTGTGCAATTCTGTTCTGTTTTGCACATTATCTCCAACAACACTGGGCCCTTTTTTCTAACACATGAACTTGGAGCCGAGTTCTGCCCGAGCCCACTGCCTTCACAGAGAATTTAAATGGACTTTGGGTCAACAGGGAAACCTGTGAAACATCTCCCTGCTAAAAATTCCCTGTGTTACCAAAGAGATGCAGAACCTCTGCTGTGGTGAGAGGAACAAACAAAGCTCTGCAAACAAAAGCAGAGTCACCTGCCTGAGCTTCAGCTCAACAAACAGTTTGAAGATGTCCTCCAGACATCTCAGACTCCTTTGTTTTCACTGAGGCAATGTGTGTCACAGCCAGGCTGGAGAATTAATATTTAACTGAGAGGAAATGCACGATAGCAGTGGAAATATCCTGGCTCTGGATATGATAATGATGCTGTTATCCAAACCATCATTTACATTTCCCACAATAAATCACCACACAGCCACCAGAGCTGTCTCTGTCACACAGCCTGGGGAGCTGGGAAAGCTGCAGCAGCTTCTGTGGGAGCCACAGGAATTCACCAGGAGAGGATTGATGGGCTCAGCCCCCTCCCCTGGGACACACCCCAAGCTAAGGAGCACTCAGAAATCCAGGGTTTAGGGATGTTTCCATCACCTCAGAGCTCTCACCCAGGACAGCAGGACAGAAACCCCCCTGGCACACCTGACTAACACAGCTGTGTGTGTGGTTCTCTAGTGTGAGTGCCTGGGAATGAATCAAACCCAGCCATGAAATGGTAAATTTAACCCTCCACTGCAGCCATTTACAGGTGGAGGGATGCAGGGAATCAAATCACCATTCCCTCACTGGCCCACAGCAGCTCAGGACAGCTGTCAGTGGAAATACTTGTTGGAGTAAGACCTAAAACACTCCAATAACTCCACCACAGCCCTTCAGAGAAATCAGTCTTGTTGAACACTCTGCAAAGACATTAACAAAGACCTGCTAGGAATTATTAAGCACCACAGGTGTGCTGGATATTCCCCTTCTCTGAGCTTAATCCCAGGCAGAAGAGCTGGATGCTTGTCTGCTTCCCTGGGGCCATTCCCAGTGACTCCAGTGATTCTGTGTCACAGCCTGCACTGGGCAGGAAGGTCTCCATGTTTATTGTGGGGAAATGTTTTAAAACCTTAGAGCAGAGTGGCCAGAGCAGCTGTGGCTGTCCCTGGGATGCTGGGGGGTGTCCCAGGGGTGGCTCTGGATGGGCTTTAGGGTCCTTCCCACCCAAACCTTTCCAGGAGTCTGTGAAAGCAGGAGAGCCCACCACACTCACCACAGCACCTGAACCACTCCAGTCTCCTCAGAACTCCACTCAAGCCTCACTTTATCAACTTAAAAGGAATTATCACCAGCTTTCAGAAAACCTAACAATGAAGACTTAGAAGAGGAGATTCTTGGGTATTAACTTAAGCTCCTCCAATCTGTTCCAGTCATTTTCCCTTTTCACATCCATACTGACTATAATTCACTGATATTAAATAGCTTTAAAATTATTACAGAGCTCTGATAGAATTTTATTTTTGAAACATAACAACTAATGAACTTTAATTCTAGTATGGAACCTTAAGCAGATACTTGTATTTCTCCATAGTTGCATTTAAATATAAAACCAGTGTTCTGTGATTCCATTACAGAGTGGATGGAGGGACAGGACACGGAGTTTCACAGGACACAGAGGCTTTCAAGAGAAAGAGGGCAGGGTTAGGTTGGATATTGGGAAGGAATTGTTCCCTGGGAGGGTGGGGAGGGACTGGAATGGATTTCCCAGAGCAGCTGTGGCTGTCCCTGGATCCCCAGCAGTGCCCAGGGCCAGGCTGGACACTGGGATCCCACAGCCTGGGATGGTGGGAGGTGTCCCTGCCATGGCAGGGGTGGCACTGGATGATCCCTGAGGTCCCCTCCACGCCAGCATCCCTTGACTGCATGACACCACAGCAGGCAGTGAGCTCTCATTCCCAGCTGGAAGCCCAGGCAGGTGTTTCCAGCCCTGCACAGCGTGCTGAGGCACAGCCCCAGTGTTGGAGCCCCCCATGGGACAATCTGTGCCACACTGGGGGTGCCATGCCCAGCTCTGGGGGTGGGAGGCACCACACATTTGTGAGTGACCCAGTTCACTCAGGCTGAGCAGCTCCCCCAGGGAGAACCATCTGCTCCTGTCCTAATTTACTCCATTAGTCACAGCCCAGTACAAATCGCATTAACGCCGCCGGGGCAGGGCTGGGCTGAGCTCCCCGTGCTGCTCACTCCCAAATAACTGCGGGGTGGGACCTGCCCTGAGACCCCCCAGGCACCACACAGCCCCCACTTCCAGCCTGGGCACAAATTCTCACAGAGAAAGGATCAAAGAGGGCCAACCTGCAACCCAGCAATGGGGAAAACTCAAAGCGGCAGATGTGTTCCAGGACAAGAGGAAATGGCCTCAGAACGTTCCAGGGGAGGCTCAGGGTGGGCATCAGCAGGAATTCCTTCATGGAAAGGGTTATTAAATGCTGGAAGGGGCTGCCCAGGGAGGTTGGGAGTCCCAGGAAGGGCTGGAGGAGGCACTCAGTGCCAGGCACAAGGTGGGGACCGGGCACTGCTGGGACTCTGTGACCTTGGAGGGCTTTTCCAGCTGAAATGATCCTGTGAAGTCCTTACACCTGTACTGGAGAATGTGGGGAAGGGGAACAAAGACTGGAAGAAGAATTTAACTTAAGCTGACCTTATTTTAAAACCACAATGAAATTAAACTCAGCCCCAGACAGAGTGATGCAGATTTGGCTTACAGCTGACTTGTAAACAAACCCCAAAGCCTTGTCCTTCCAGCAGAGCTCCAGTGCCTGCTGGCAGCTCTGAGGAACAGGGAGCAGCAGATGTTCCAGATGTTTCTCTTCCCTTTCCAGCACACAGTGCACACCAGCCCACAGCAGCGAGCTGCCTCATGGCAAGTCTGTCCCACTGAGTGCACAACTGAGATATGTGACAGAAGGGTTTGTTTGCTTCTCTCCTAATTAAAAACCATCCTGGTGATTTAAATGGCATTTTGCAATCTGATGCACTGGGTAGTTCTGCAGTGGACATGAAGTGCTATAAATAGCAGATCTCCATGGGCAGCAGTTGATAAGTGAGGAGCACCAAGGCCAGTCCCTTGTGATGCCACCCCACAGTCTGGCACCTTGCTGTGTCCCTGGATGGGGTGACAGCAGGTCACCTGTGCCATGCACATCCCAAACCCAGCCTCCCAGTCAGGCTCCATCACATCCTGCCCAGCTTCACCCAAAGCCTTTCCACCTCCAGTCACTACATTCACTGAAATCATTTGTGATAAGCTGAACAAAGCAGGAGGCAGCAGGGCTGAGAGGAAAATAACAGTGACAAGGCAGCAGACCTGTAACCAAACGAGGAGAGCAAAGGCTGAGAAAGCTGTGGGGATGGAGTGAACTGTGTCTGCTCCTCCTGCTGGGGAGAGACACTGGGGCCAACAGTGAGGGGACCTCAGGGCTTCACTTCCCTGGGAGCTGCTTTGACACTCCAGAGCAAGGAGGAACCAATTTCCACCAGCCAGGGTTTCAGAGAAGAGAGTTAATAGCAGAATATTTGCTGAACACAACAGAAATGAAACCAGAGCTTGTTAACTCACACAGGTAATGATGCCCAGCAGAATTCCAGCCCAAGCAGAGGCAGGACTGCATTACCATGTGCCAGCACTTCATCAGAAATTCCTCTCCTGCTGCCTCCACAGTGAGCAACACACCCAGAGTACCAGGTTCACCTTAAAACACTGCCCAAACCCCTCAGCCTGCTCTAACACCACCAAGGCAGCATCCTCCCACACCCCAGCTAACAGAAATTCCTGCTCTGCTATTTTCAGTCAGTCCACTCTGTGCATCCCAAGCAACAGCATTTCCACGTAGTGAGAGCAGGAAAACAAACTCCTACAACCCAAGGCATTTGGGTTTTATATCCTGAATATATATCCTGAATTCCTTTGTTCAGAGTCCAAATCAATCCTGCAGTGAGCAGAACGACCCACCCCCTTCTCCCTACCCACAAGGTCCATCTCCTGCTGGAGTTGAATTTTGGGTTCGTTGTGATTCAGGAGAAAATGCCCCCAGGCTGCCCCACTGCAGCACCCATGGGATGCAGCACTCACCCATCCTGTCGGGCTCGTCGGGGCCGGTGCCCGCGATGCAGCTGCTCTCCAGCCCGTAGGTTGGATCCACCTTCCCCGAGGCTCGAGCTGCTTCCTGCACCTTCTTCACGTGGGCTTCCACCAGCTCCAGGGGCACCTCCTCTCTCACCCGGGAAAACTCCTCTGTGGGACACAAAAATGAGACATTCTGGGGATTTTGCAGCAGATTAAGTCACATTTTCTCTCACTGGTGTGCAGGTAAACCCTGGGACAATGGGAATGAATTCTCAAATATCTGAGAGTTCCCTCCTGTCACACGAGGTGGCTGATCTTGTCTTTCAGATGTGGTAGGAAATAGTCTCTTCCCAATTACATAAAATTGTGTTTTATGTGGAAAAACAAAATAAAAATTGGGAGGAACTGTTCTATCAAGTGAATACATCCAATGTCCACTCAAGACTTGAACCTTCTAGGGCCAGGTGTCCCTGCCCACTGCAGGAGGTGGAACAGGAGGTTCCTTTAAGGCCCCTTCCAACTCAGTCCAGCCTGGGAATTCCAGGATCTCTGGCAAATAATTTCACACAGGTAAAACAGGAAACTGGGAGATTCACACTGGATTTCCCCAGAGCTGCACTGGTGCCAGTGGCCAGAGGAACACCAACCACCAGCTGCAAACACATCAGCGAGGGCAGAAGGCAACAGCAGCCACTCTGGGGCACTCAGTGGCCTTTTGGAGCCACCTGGACACCGAGTGCCTGGGCTGGGACCTCTGGAGATCCCCCAGGGCAGGGTGAGCTGCAGCAGGTGACACAGGGATGTGTCCAGAGACTCCAGGTCCCCCT
>NC_031769.1:93940-96163 GCF_001522545.3 Parus major
GGACACACACAGGGATGGAGAGGGACACACACAGGGATGGAGAGGCACACAAGGACAGGGAGGCACACGGGGCTGTCCCGTACCCAGGGCAGCCTTGGCTGCAGCTGAGGCCACACGAGGATCCACCACAGAGGCCAGGAAGGCCACGGTGCTCATGACAGGGTTGCCAGACTGGCTGAAGGGCACGGGCTGGTAGGCCAGGGGTCCCAGAGAGGCGTCCGAGTTCTCCAGGTAGGGATCCTCGATGGGCAGGCGCAGGAAGTGCAGGATGCACTCGTCCTGTGTCCGGCTGCCCACGTGCTCTGACACCTTGTTCCAGTCGTCCTTGTACATCTCCAGAGCCTGCAAAAGGCAAGAGGGGCGCCTGGGCACGGCCTGCTCGGGAAAACCACGGCCAAAAAGGGGTTCTGCACTGCTTGCTGTGGTGATGGAGCAATAAATGGGGGTCAGACAGCTGCTGAAAGTGTTGGTGCTGCTATCGAGATTGTCTGCAGTGGACATTGTGTCAGGAAATAGTAACAAATATGAGGATTTCCCTGGGGTGTGAGTGACATTGAAACCACAGGGATCATCACAGGAGTGGATGCTGTGACTGTATCAGAAAGAATTGCCTGAAGATTTGGGGTTTACTGCTGTTTGCACAGCAGGTGTTGCCTCACAGAGAACTGAATCTGCCTGTGCTACCAAATCTCACAATTCTTTAATTCCCACCACTCCCCCCACAGGGGCTCCATGAACACAGAAAGCTGGCTGGGGCAGGAACAGGATCTGTTTTACACATGTGGGCTAGCTGTGATGTGAAATCCAGTCTTTAGACTCAACAGATGTTATGGAAGTGGAAAAGCATCAAACCAATCCACCAGGGGGAAAGAGGGAAATCCATCCCACATCCTGAAGCCAGGACAGACCAGTTCTGCAGGAGCTGTGCACCAGAGTGACTCCTCTTAACACTGGGGCTAACAAATCATTACTGCCTAGATAAGGCACCTGATAAAGTGAGAACTTCCAGATCATATCAAAAACAGAATTATGAATTCTTAAATTCTTAAGTTTTTAAACTTCCTCAAGAAAAGTCTTAAAAGAATTTAACAGCAATGAGCTACTGAAGGCCCTGCACTGGCTCCTGGAAAACCAACACATTAATCCTGTAAAACCCTCCAAGTCACAGCCTAATAAATTATTACTCCTTAACAAGCCATTTTTTCCCCTGATAATTGTTTTAGTGAAGTATCTGGACAGTATAAAATAAATATCCTGACATATCCTGAACCATTAGCTTTTACATTTCTGAGAGGATTCATGGTGCAGTCACCCAGAGAAGGCAAAAAAAGACATTTGAGTTTCTGGCAGAAGATGCTCAATGTGTGAAAACGAGTTTTCCCAAGTAAGTCTCCCCCACAAGGCTGAGAACTGTGAGAAATCTCAGCCTTGCAAAGCCTGACTTAACTCTGAGAGCAGGGAGGGGGAGCTGGGAGCTGGGCTGGGCGTGCCTGAGCTCCTGAGAACACGCCCAAGGTGGGAGAGCAGAGCACACAGGGACACAATGTTCCTGTGCTGGGGCTTCCAGCCCTTCCCAGGGACACTGGAAGATCCAAACTGAGCCACCAGCCTGGTGCTCAGAGTCTGGGAAGGGCCCAGAGCACGGAACAGCCTCTGTGGAACACCAGAACCAGGCTGGATGAGCTGCCTGGACAGGGGGAAGTGTCCCTGCCCACGGCAGGGCTGGGGTGGGATGAGCTCCAAGGTCCCTTCCAAACACACTGCTGTCTTCAGAGCAGCTCTGCAGGAAAACTGTTTTAGTATTTGTTCAGTTAAAACAGAAGCTCTGAGAATTCCTCCAGGACAAACCATCGACCTGAACGAGGCCCTCGGGCAGTCTGTGGCTGCAGAGGGGCAGCTGAGGTCATGAAAATGCTCCTGGTTACAAAGATACAGAAACAAACTGGCCCCAAGGACAGATAATTCAACCCAAAAGCATCAGAGATCCACCACGGCTCAAAGAGGAGAAGAACTGTCTCAGTGGCAGTGCCTCCCTGAGCCCACAGCTGGCTGGAGATGTTCTCTCCAGGCAGGTGTCACTGCTGGGGCTGGGACAGGGGATGGGACAGGGGCTGGGACAGGGGCTGGGACAGGGGACGGGACAGGGGACGGGACAGGGACAGGAGATGGGACAGGAGCAGGGACAGGGGCTGGGACAGGAGCAGGGACAGGAGCAGGGACAGG
>NC_031769.1:103211-110992 GCF_001522545.3 Parus major
TGGGAAGGGGCTGGAGAATTCCTGAGGGAGCTGGGAAGGGGCTGGAGAATTCCTGAGGGAGATGGGAAAGGGGCTCAGCCTGGAGCAAAGGAGGCTCAGGGGGAATTTCTGGCTCTGCACAAGTCCCTGGCAGGAGGGGACAGCCAGGGGGGATTTGGGATCTGCTCCAGGGAACAGGGACAGGAGGAGAGGGAACGGCCTCAGGCTGGGCCAGGCAGGCTCAGGGTGGACACCAAGAGGAATTTCCCCATGGAAAAGGTGGCCAGGCCTTGGCAGGGGCTGCCCAGGGAGGTGACCTAGAGCTGTCCAAGGAAGGCCTGGATGTGGCACTCAGTGCTCTGGTGGGGACAGGGCACAGCCTGGACTCTTTGCAGAGCTTTTCCACCCTCAGTTATTGCACACTGTTGATGCCTGGGAAGCTGCAGGAGCCCCAGAGGCAGCTGTCACCTCATGACGGCGCAGACGTCGCCGGTGAGGTTCCTCCTGCAGGCCGTGCTGGTCAGGTACTCCTGCGGGTTCAGGCGGTACGTGTCGATCATGAAGTTCCTGTAGGCCAGGTATCTGCAACACAGCCCCAACCACGTCACCCCTGCCCTCCCAGCCAGCTCAGCACCTCAACATCCACCCCCAAACACCCTGCACCGATGGGGAGACACCAACACAGCTCCTGCGCTGCTCACATTTCAGAACCGCCACCAAAACCCACAGCAAAAGTGGAATTCCCGCTCCTGCAGACTGCTTCACTCTGAATTTCCCCCTGTGTTTGGATTAGCAGCACATGGAAACGTGTTTAAATTGTAAATCACACAATTAACTGCTGTAACTTGGTCGCTGGCCACATATTCCCACAATAGAATAGAAGCTGCAGGATGAAAATAACGGGGTCTGGTCTCCACATGGGAACAGGATAAATAATCCTTGTGCATCCCTGCACGAAGGAAAAAAGCTGCACAGAAAAGCAGAAGTGGATGGAACACTGCTGTGGCTGCATGTGGAGTTTTTAATGGATGAAGGGATGAGGCAGAACAGCAACGTGGAGAAGAAAAGATCTTTGAAAAGCAGAGGATAAGAGCCCAGAGCCAGCACAGCTGGGAACAGCTGGAGCAGAAACAATCCCTGAGAGACTGCCCTGTTTCAGAAAGTTTCTGCAATGTGCTGATGCTTCCTAACACAAATTATCCCAAAGAAAATAACCTGCCATAAGATTATTGACAGCCCTGGCATCATCCAGGCTGGATGGGGCTTGGAGCACCATGGAAGGTGTCCCTGCCCATGGCAGGTGGGTGAATGAGAAGGGCTTTAAGGTCCTTTTGTACCCAAACTACTCCAGGATTCAATCCAGTGAGTATCCAATGCAAAGCTGTGTGTAAAACAGTGGTTTTTAAAGCAGATTTCTGCCTTTGGAAAATTCCAGGGGGGAACGTTTCACATGCAGTGCATGAAGCAGCTGGGAACCAAAAATATAAATCATCCAGGCAAGGTCTGAGAAGGCAGATGCTGCAAGCACGTGTCCCTGCCAAAATCCCACATCCTCCTCCTGACCAAATCATATGTGCAACTGGCTGGAAGAAAATTGCTGGAGTAGGAGTTTGGCTCCATGTGGGATGTTTGGGAGGCAAGAAACAAAAAGGAGTTTCTTCCACAGAGGAATTCTGAGGAACATTTCTGAATGCTGCAGGGAGGAGGGGAAGAACCTGTCCAGGAACAGGTCCTGGCTGCAGAAATTAGCATTTATTAGCAAAGGTCACATCATGAGGTGGAGAGAGAAGCCCAAGACAGAAACACCCCCAGGTTTATTCTGCAGGGAGATTGTTGTGAGCCATGACAGGACCCATCAGCTAAACCCTGTCAGCAGTGAGAAGAGAAGTCAAGCAGGATTTAGTTCAACCCCCTTCCAGCCAGGGCCCACCCCCAGGCTCTGCTGTCACAAGGATGAACCTGTGTGAGCTCCCCAAGCATGCTGTTTTGGCCTCAGCATTCAGCTGGAGGAGGCTCATCTCCATTCAGAGGGATGCTCCTCTTTTATTTCACAACAAAACACAACACCAGGACCACGAGCTGCTCCTGCAATCCCCAAATGGCACCAGAAGATCTCCAGGATGGGATGAGGCATGGCAGGAATCCCCAGGCTGCTCTCTGGGCAGCCCAGGGAGGAGCAGCAGGAGCTGATGCTGTGGTGCCAGGCTGGAGAAGGGTCCCTGGGCCTGCAGTGACAATCACAGGGTGACATCCAGGAGAGAAACACTCCTTCCACGCTCCAGCTGCCTGCTGCCTCTCACTCTGAGAAAGCCCCAACCTTCCTGGGCAGCTGAAGTGCTGAACAGCCAGTGTTGGGTGGGTTTGGAACAAAGGCAGGGGGAGGAAGAAGGGGATCTCTGCAGAGCCCTGCCCGAGCCATGCTGGGCTCTGGATCCAGCTGTGGTCACTCTGCACTCACAGAGTGCACACAAACTGTGAGGACACACCACAGACTGCAAATCCCTGGGGGTGCCAGGGGTCTCAGGGGTGTCTGAGCCAAGCTCCTGCTCAAGCCATCAAGTCTCACCAGGTTTCTTAGGGCTTTGTCCAGGAAGGCCTGAAAGACTCCAAGGAGGAGCAATCCCAATTTCCCAAGGGCCCATCCCAGTGCCTCATCTTGTTCAGAGCTCAAAACTCCCCTTTTCTCGAGCCAGAAGCTGCTGTTTCAGCCTGACCTGTTGCTGCCCTGTCACAGACTCAGCCCCAGGGGACAGGGGGACAAACACCACCAGGCCCCTGGAAAAAGAACTTCAATAATTTCTGTTCGTTTATCAAACCTGAAGCATCACAGCCCAACAGGCACCCCTGAGGTGGGAGATTCCAGCACGAGGACAATCTCTGGAGGAATTCTCCCCTCCAGGCTGGCAGAGATGGGAATGGTTACCTGGAGAGGAGAAGGCTCCAGGGAGAGCTCAGCTAACCACTGGTAAATACCACTTTGATGTTTAAACTTTAATCTCGACCACAACAATGTTCAAACATTGTCAGGGGCTCTGTCCCTCCCTCCAGGAAGTGTCAGCCTCACACACACCCATGGATTCATGGATTCATGGAATGGGAAGCTCCTTTATCCTGCCACACCGCCACTGCCCACATTCCCAGGTTTTACTCACATTTCTGGAGTCTTGGACTTGTTTTTCCCATTGAAGAATTCCGGAAGCGCGCGACGCTCGATCACGTGGATGCTGCAACAAAACCAGTTCAGCTGTCAGATCCTGGAACAGCCCCAGTCCCATGGATTATTCCAGGCTACAACAAATATCCTCCCTCTAGAATCAGTGACTTCTCCTAAAAGTCAAGTTGTGAAGCAAAATAAAAAGGCTTTCAGCAGTAGAGACAAACACAGAATGGTCACACAATGAGAAGCAAAGGAACTAAGGTGGGAATCAGAGGGAAATGGATGCAAGCAGGAACTGCTGAGGAGGCAGAGTGAAAACCTCTGCTGTTTGAAATTCTCTGCTCATTCCCAATCCCTGAGAACAGCCAGGAGGAGCTCAGCACACGGCACAGGAAGCAGACCTGCAGAGCAGGGAGCTCCTCCAGCAGCTGAGGGAACAGAAGGGGACAGCTCCCCCAGAGCCCCTCACCAGTTGTAGTCGAACCAGGAGGCGTAGCTGGGGATGATGATGTGGTTGGTCTGCTCGGTGACATTGTCCTCCCCAGGGTCAATGGAGCGGCTCTGGTCACCCTTGTTGGGGTCCTCGTCCTCCTGGGGGACAGAGGGGACANGGGAAGAGCCCTTGGCTTGGGAATGACCCTGAAGCCGACAGCCTGCTCCTCACCACGGGAATCCACATTCCCAAATCCCTGCTGAGCCCTTCTCCCGGCCCCTGGGCTCTCCCAAGGATTCCAAGTGATCAGAGCCTGCTCAGCCCAGCAGCTCACTCTCAAGGGAGGTTTTTATTCTCTGCTCAGCCTTTATTTCCCTTTCCCTAATTTCATCTCTGGGCTCTCAGTCCCTGTCTCCGTTTTTAACCCCTCTGGCACTTGAGACCAGCTCTGCTTCTCAGCCCCCAAATTTCTGTTTCCTGCTCCTTCTCCTTCCCCATCTGTTGTTTTCCTGCCAGACAAACCCTCACTTGCAATAAATGTCCTTCCTAAAAATAGCTGAAAATGCATTTAACTCTGCCTGAGCCGTGGAGACACCGAGGGGGCTGTGCAGGGAGGAGGAAAACTCCATTTCCTCCCCCAAATTATTCACTCAACAGGCAGAAGGCCAATAATTATTTCAGATATGATTTATTATTTGGAACTTCACTGCCTATCTATATGCCCAAAGCTACCCTGAGGATTTAATTGGACTGAGCTGGCTTGTTACAGCTGAATTACTTATGCTTGAACTGATATACTCTTTACTGATTTATTCATAGAGCAAGTCCGTGAAAAAGGAGGAACAAAAACATTATTAATTTAAACTCATTAAACAGAATTGCAATCTCAAGATTTAGGGGGCTTTTGGATGATTTTTTTTGTAAGCACAGGATATATCACTGGATTATTTCATTGGGCTACAACCTGCAGTGTGTGATCATGAGCTAAAAACATACAAACCAATGAATCTTAAATAACAGTACTATTAATATTAAATATTTAAATAATGCATTTAAATAAATAAAAAAGGAAAGAAGTCAGTATATCAAGCCATTAGCCTTGTTTCTCCTTCCATGAATGCCATGGAAAACAGCTGTTTACACCCCAGAACCAAATTTTCCCATGTGCCAACAGAAAAGTATTGGCTAAACACTGAATATCAACCTAAAATAAATAGGAAATAAAGGGAGATTTTGGCTGTTTGATGACCAGGCTCCATATGTATGAAGACTAAATCACAGCTGCTGATTTGGCACTGACACAGGTCCATCCTCCAGGCTTTTCCCCAGGAAATTAACTTTTCAATGGCTTTATTGACACATGGCAAGACAAAAAAGCTGAAACAAGCAGGCAATTGCAGTTTGCTCTGAGCTCTGCAAGTAAAACCCAACAGAAACAGAGCCCCAAACTGGAATTCTCAGAACTCTGAATTACTTTAAAAGAAAACATCAGCCACGCAGCCTCTACAGCAGGAAAATGTGAAAGCAAAGCTGGGGAGAAGATCTTTTCTTTGGAGGAACTGGCAGAACTTTAAATTGCTTCACCTGAAGCCACCTGGGGACACCAACCTGCAGCAGCTCCTGGAGCTCATTGGAAGGAACCTCATGGAACCATCTCAGGGGTTTTTTGGGTAGATTTCCAGAAAAAGCTCCAAGAACACCCCAAGTGAAAACAAGGAGGAGATGTGGAATGAAGGAGCTGCCAAAGAACTTCCATTCCCCATGGCCTCAACTGGTTTTCAACCACTTCAACTTCCAAAATGAGCTGTTTCCCTGAGCTATGGCATGGCTTGGAAATCAGAATTTCCAGGTATTTCTCTGAGTGCATTTCTCTGAGTGCATTTCTCTGAGTGCATTTCTCTGAGTGCATTTCTCTGAGTGCATTTCTCTGAGTAATTTACCAGAATTCTTTACCACTGTGTGAATTACTGACATTATTTGATGCTGTCAGTGAGTCCTGCTGAATGAAAACACCTCTCTGCACTGCAAAACCCGCTCCTGACTTATACAAAGTTCTTAAATGCTTCATTTCTGGCTTGCAGGCCCAAGTTAGAGCCAAGCCTTAGACACAGGCAGCCTTCTCTCACAGAGATGCTCCTGCCACCTCTTTTTGGTAGCATCACTCTTGTAGCCATGATGGCAGCTGACATTTAACTCCAAGAATTGCACATGTGGGTTTTTAAAGCCTGAAGCACCCCTTGTGGTTTGGTTTTCTGCCTTTCCTTTGGCCTCATGAACTCACCTCTAACAGCAGCAGTGTCTCCTGCTCTGTCCACTCTCTGCCAGCACTCGCCCCTTTACTCTATAAAAGACAGGAGGGAAAAATAAATAAAGGTGAAACAGGACTTCTTACACAAAACCTTGTAGAATAAAACCCTGAGGAGGAAAGAAGGGGAAGATTTTGTGATTTGATCCACTCAAACCTCCTCCCACAGGGCTCTGTGGGATTCACCCCTGAGTGAAGGCACAGCTGGGGGTTACACATCTCAGCTTCCTACCCTGTGGCATCCTCCTCTGCCTCTGATCTGTGCCTGCACACACAGCAGAGAGGATCTCCCTGAAAATCAAACCCCTCTGGGTGCTGGAGGCAGAGTGGGCTGGTCCAAAATAAGTTAATTTATCTCCAAGTTCATCACTATCTCAGTGGAGAGGTAACAACTCTTGACAGGGGGATGAGCTGTGTGAGAAGGCAGAGTAATCCCAGCAGGATCATCTGCACTTCCAGCTATCACCTGCTCCAAGGGACACTGCTGCTCCCAGATCTACACCTCGAGGCTCAGATTGGATAAAAATTCCAAATGCAGGGTGAAACTCCTCCTGCTGTGACACCCTGACCCAGCATAAAGCAGCTCAGGACCTGCAGCACTGCTGGACTGAAAGGAAGAGGCTGTTTAGGATAATAAATGTTCTCTCCAGATGCATCTCAAGCAGCTCATTAACCCACAGAGAACATGAATCAATGTGAGTCACACAACTGCTGCTCTCCACAGCCAAAACCCCCAGCAGACAGAAACCAAACAGGGAAATCTGCCAACAAACCTGCTCCAGTTCACAGCTCCTGTAAACAGAGCCAGAGCCCAGAACCAGCAACAGATTTATCAATTTGGAGAATATTTATACCTCCCCTTAGGAGTGAGAAAGTCAGTCCATGAAATGTGAGATGGAACCAGGCTTATAAAAATAACTCCAGAACTGGTTTGGGTTTGTGGGGTTTCTAAAGGATGTTCCCCAGGGGTAAATAGTGTTTAAATAGTTCTTTTTTAGGTTTAAACAGTGACCTCTGAGGACAATGAACTGATGACATGGAGTTAGCCTGATGCCACCCACAGGAGGCACAATCCAGCTCTGGAGATGCCCAGTTCCCACTGGAGGCTGTGCTGAGCCACTGTGGCATTCCCACAGCACCTCCAGGGACACCCAGGGAAAGGCAGGAGGTTGTGGAAACAACACCTCACTGCAATGGTGCCTCCCAAGCTGAACTATCCTGTGTCACACTCTGCAGTGACAGCACCCAAACCTCCCCTGGACACCCAAACCTGGAGAACAGGAGAGGCAGAGATCCTGCTGGAAGCTCTCTGCTGGATGGAAAACCATTGGAAGGTTTGCTGATGCTGAACAGTTCCAGCAGGACTTGCAGGAACACAATGAGCTTGGCACCTGAGGGCTGACAGCATGGACTGCTCTGGGAAGTTTTCCATGCCTTTATTCCCAGAAAATCAGAATTCCAGCACAACCTCCCACCCCAGTGTCCTGCCCAGGGATGGGACACATCTAACCCAGGAGTGGAGGAGCAACACAAGTCACCTCAGTGACACAAAGTGGGGAACCTGAGGAATAACAAAGCTGACCCCAGCACACTTGCCTTGGCCAAAGTCTTTTTGGAGTAGATGTCTGTGCGAAGGCCAAAGTTCTGCAGGTCAGTTGGCTTCTCCTTGTTCTTCTCAGGAAAGCTCAGCATTTGCTGGGCAGCTGGAACCTGGGAACAAACATCACAGGGGAGAGGAACAGGAATTGTTATGCAGGGTTTTCACACCAACACTCCCCAGAGCACGGAGTGGCCACAGCAGCTGAACACAAGCCATGAGGGCCAGAGTGGGAGCAGAGTGAGCAGTGTGAGCAGAGTGAGTGAGCAGTGTGAGTGAGCAGTGTGAGCAGTGTGAGCAGTGTGAGCAG
>NC_031769.1:116995-118004 GCF_001522545.3 Parus major
CACAGTGAGGGGACACACAGAGGGGACACACAGCACACAGACAGTGGGGACACACAGAGGGGACACACACAGAGGGGACACACACAGAGGGGACACACAGCACACACACAGGGGACACTCAGCACACAGACAGGGGACACACAGCACACACAGAGGGGACACACAGCACACACAGAGGGGACACACAGCACACACAGAGGGGACACACAGCACACACAGAGGGGACACACAGCACACACAGGGGACACACAGCACACACACAGGGGACACTCAGCACACACACAGGGGACACACAGCACACACACAGGGGACACACAGCACACACAGGGGACACACAGCACACAGACAGGGGACACACAGAGGGGACACACAGCACACACAGAGGGGACACACAGAGGGGACACACAGCACACAGAGGGGACACACAGCACACAGAGGGGACACACACACAGGGGACACACAGCACACACACAGGGGACACTCAGCACACACACAGGGGACACTCAGCACACAGAGGGGACACACACACAGGGGACACACACACAGGGGACACTCAGCACACAGACAGGGGACACACAGCACACACACAGGGGACACTCAGCACACACACAGGGGACACTCAGCACACACACAGGGGACACTCAGCACACACACAGGGGACACACAGCACACACACAGGGGACACACAGCACACAGAGGGGACACACAGAGGGGACACACAGCACACACACAGGGGACACACAGCACACACAGGGGACACACAGCACACAGAGGGGACACACAGCACACACACAGGGGACACTCAGCACACAGAGGGGACACACAGAGGGGACACACAGCACACAGACAGGGGACACACAGCACACACACAGGGGACACACAGCACACACACAGGGGACACACAGCACACACACAGGGGACACTCAGCACACACACAGGGGACACTCAGCACACAGAGGGGACACACAGACAGGGGACACACAGAGGGGACACTCAGCACACACACAGG
>NC_031769.1:118114-132764 GCF_001522545.3 Parus major
CAGCACACACACAGGGGACACACACAGGGGACACACAGCACACACACAGGGGACACTCAGCACACAGAGGCCAGGACAGGAGCTCCCCCAGCCCACCCAGATTCTGTGACACCCCACGGGGAGGGACACTTTGGTCCCTCTCTGCTGCTCACAGAAGCCTCCTGCAACTCAAGTCCCAGCAAACTTCAACTCCTGACCCCAAATGATCGTGAGGAGGCAGCAGAACAGGGTCAGGACGTGACAAGAACTGCACAAAACAACTCAGGTGTTGTTTGAGCCACGTTAGAAATAGCCAAGTGCCACAGCCAGACCCTAAGGAGTCCCTGGTATCAATAATGGAGCTTTATCTGGGACTGAGCTCCCCCAAAGACAACAAGGAATCACTCCCAACACCTTCAGTCATCTGACAACTGATAAAAATAGTGCCTGGCATGCCACAAATGCAACTCAATACAGAAACTATCCCTGCAGCTCTATTGAAATCATCAGGAAATCAAAGCAGGGTTTAGATTTAGTCCTAAAACCTAAAAAAAACCCAAAAAAACAAAACCTCTCATCTGAAAAATGTTTCTTGGAAAGTACTTGGCATCTGTCTCCTCATTCTCCTTTCTAATACACTAGATTTAAAAATATCAAATAATGCCACAGAATCTGGAGAGTTTTATAATAAAAAGCCTGTCAGTAACTGATTTTATCTTACAGATCATTTAAAAATGGGTACAGGTGAAGGTACTGAAGGTGAGATTGAGACCTTGCCAGGACACAGGGAATGACTTTGAAGAGAAAGAGGGCAGGGCTGGATGGGATGCTGGGGGGGAATTCTGGTGAGGGGCTGGATGGAATTCCCAGAGCAGATCCCTGGATCCCTGGCAGTGCCCAGGGCCAGGCTGGGACAGTGGGAGGTGTCCCCAAGGCAGGGGTGGCACTGGGTGACCCCCGAGGTCCCTTCCAGCCCAAACCACCTGGGATTCTACAATCCCACTTGTTACCAGATTTAGGAAGAAGCAGGTGCTGTTACCTTCCCTCCAGTGGCCACTGTGTCCTCATCCTGCTCATCTGCAAGGTAAAACCACTGAGAATTACACCAAAAAACTCATTTAAACACTCACAAGCCTTCCAGCAACACAACTGCTTCATTTCTTTTGGAAGGGAAGGGAGGAGGGAAACACAGTGGATCCCACATCACTAAAGCAATTACACCTTTACCTATCCCAGGGAACAGGTAAGAACACAGAGGAAGGAGAATTAGAATTTCTCAACCCTTCAGAATTAATTACTTCCTTTCCCAGTGTCCTAGATGACTCCTGTATAATAGGATATGGGATATGAGTTTGTATCTCATGTCAAGGCTCAGCAAAGCTCAGGGAACCTGTGATTTACCCTGATCCCCAGGGGAAAAACCAAAATCTGCTAGGAAAGAGCTTGTATACTGTGTTAAAGAAATAAAAACACCAACAGCCTATGAGGGAAAAGTTGGTACATTGGAACTTGAGTAGGTCTGAAACACAATCAATTCAACAGACTAGCAGAACTAGAGATTGCTTTTCAAATGGAGAGACTGAGAAATATTTAAAGTATATTTTAGAAGATTGACTGCAGGGAGGAGTGGAGGGTGAGGCTGGGGCAGGGGTGCAGGGGCTTTACCCAGGTCTGCCACGGTTCCTCCTTTCACAGGCGTGTTCTCACTGTCCTTCTTTGGGTTCACTGCAAGGACAGCGAGTGGTGAGACAGCAGCACACAGGGAATTCTCATCCTGGCCTCATTCCCTGGGCTCTCACCCAGCTTTATCCCATTTCCCTGCAGCATTCCCAGGATCTGCACCTCCCAACCTGCCCAGCACACAGCAAGGCTCCAGTGCAAACCCAACACCCCCCTGCAGAGGCTCCCACAATAATCTGCCCTCAAGGATGCACAAGGAATTCTTTTTCCCAGAATTATTCTTGCCCACCTCCCTGAAAAGGACTAAAAGCATGTAGCACGTTTTCCACTCATTTAATATCCTTCTTCTGGGGTCTTGGCAGGGAAAGATTTTGCTCCAGAAAACTCCATTCACCCCAGTGTGAACAGGTGAAATAAAACATTCAAGTAGATAGTTACAAATCTATTTTTAAAAGTGTCTTTTATAAATGTAGTTTTGTATTTTAAAAGGCCAGAAGGAGGTGACTCTGCTGCCCTTTTCAGCTGTTACATCCCCTGACTAGACAAATTTATGGGCAGAGATGACCATGATCTCAAAGATTTGACAGAATATTTACACAATTTTAATGCATTCCAATTTTTCACATTCAGAGAGCCCAAATTGTTCTGGTATTTTACCATTTTTGGGAAGTACCACTTCTTCTATGTTGGGCACTGGGGTGGGGTCCTCCATGTCCTTGGTGAGATCCTCCTGCTCATCCTCTTCCTTCTGCCCCCTCCTTTTCCCATAGAGAGCTGCTTGGCTGGAACAGAGCACACAGAGATGTTCTCTGGACACTGCTCAGCTGCCAGGACAGAAGGGTCAAACCTTCCTGAGACCACCCTGGGAACACAGCACCAGCCCCATGCCCCCTCACAGACCCCAGCTCAGGCTCTACTTGCAAGGAGGAATTCACATTATCAACTCAGTCTTGATAAAGTTTCCAGTTTGGTCTCCTTAGAGCCCAACAGGTCCATAAACCTAATTTAATTTATTTTTAATTTAATTTAATTTTAACCTGAATTTGACTCTTAATAATAGTTAACTCTTAACTCTTTAACTCCCCTCCATACCCACACATAATACCCCATAACTAAAGTTTTTATTTGGGTAAAATACTGGTAGAGTAAGGAATTGCACAACTGCTCAGGAATAATCCCTCAAGCCTATCCAGAAATAATTATGGAACCCCAGGTCCCAGAGTTCTCCCATAAACACTTCTTGAGCTGCTTCTTTTCACCTCAAATTGCAGGGCTCTGGAACCTTCCAGACACTCACCCTTTCTTCCCTGTCTTTTTCCTGGACTCCACAGGAGTGGGGGGTGGAGAAGGGGAATGTTTCCTTTTCCTTGTACTGGCTGCTGCTTTCCTGTCCCTCCTCTCAGGGCTCCGCACGGGCTGGGAGGGAGCAGAGCTCTGAGTTATCCCCAAATTCTCTGGCTGCAGAGCTGGAGGCTGCATCTCCTTAACCCACCCCAAAACAGGATGGCACAGCTTCTCTGGGCACCCTGTGCCAGCTCCTCCCCACCCTCCCAGCCAGGAATTCCCAATTCCCAATATCCCATCCACCCACTGGGAGCCATTCCCTGTGTCCTGTCCCTCCATCCCTTGTCCCCAGTCCCTCCCCACCTTCCCAGCCAGGAATTCCCAATTCCCAATATCCCATCCAAGCAGTGGGAGCCATTCCCTGTGTCCTGTCCCTCCATTCCTTGTCCCCAGTCCCTCTCCAGCTCTCCTGGAGCCCCTGAGGTCCCCCTGGAACCCTCCCTGTTCCAGAGACACAGGACACTGCTGTCCCTCAGCAGAGAACCACTCACCTCTTCATTCTTCATGGAGATCCTCTGGCGAAAACTCACGGATTTCCTGTTCTCATCCACCTCATAATCCTCTTCATTCATCCACTCATTGAACACATCAGTGTCCAAAATCCACTTGGCATGAACCTGCAGAACAGGAGACATTGAGAGCCTGCTGCTTTGGGAAGAAATGGCTCCATGAGAGACCTCCCAGGATTAAGGACATTCCCAGAGCTTTTTCAGGTCTGAATGCCCCAATCTCTGCCACTGGGTTCACACACACTCCTGGCAGTGTCACGAGGCAAGACCACAAAGCATGAGCAGGGCTCAGCTGACAGAATTCAACCTCTGCTCTTCAAGCATTTTCAGGCCTCCTGAAATGTGAGGTCAGTTCTGAGAGCTGGGACAGCAGCTCTGGGTTACCTGCTGTCTCTTATACACATCTCTGAAATGTGAGGTCAGTTCTGAGAGCTGGGACAGCAGCTCTGGGTTACCTGTGCTCTTTGGATGCTGAAAATCACCATCAAAACCCCCTAAATACACAGATCCCCTTGGCAGATGTGCCACAAACACCAAAAAATGAGGAAGAGTTGGCCATTCCCTGGAGAGACTGCCAGGATGATAACATCCACCTTGGTTTGGTTTACACAGCTGAAAAAACTTCTGCTGCTTTAGAGAGCCATTAATACAATTCATTACTGATTTATTAATACTCCATACAATTCTGACTATTCCTAGTCAGGTTTATACTCCAAAATCCTCTTTTCCAGTGGTTCCAGGTGCTTGACCAGACTCCAAGGTGCTTCCAGCCTGGGCTGCTGTGAGTCTGGAGCCCAGCAGCACACACAGAGCACAGCCAGGGGTAACAGGCAGGGCAGGAACAACCACAGCAGTGCCAACACGCAGCTGCTGTCCAGCACAGGAGCTGCAGGACAGGGCCAGCCTTACCTTCCAGGGCTTCTCGGGAATCGGGGGATCCTCGATTTCCGCGTCCAGCTCGTTGGTGTGGACCCAGGTGTCGTAGCTAGAGAGGGGTCAGCAGACAGCAGCTCAGCCACCAGCAATGGATTTCCAGCAGATCCCACTGCTGGGACTGCAGGGCTTCCCAGGGGGAATAATCCTGCTGTGCCTCGGGAATGGGACGGCCCCGGGGTGTCAAATGCACGTTAGAATTTAAAAACCTCACATTGAACCAGCCCCAAGTGCAAATCTGGAGAGATTCAGGGGGTAAAGGCAGCTCTGAGTCACCCAACCAAGCCCTGCCATTAACTTAATTCACTTCTTTCTGTTCTCTGACTTCAAAGCAAGAGTTCCTGGGTTCCTGGAAGGGAGGAAGCTGCACCCTGTCCTAGAAACCGTTCATTATTTATATTCACTCTTCCACATGATTCCCAAAATTCTATCTGTTAACAAACTGCACTGAGCAACAGCAAAAGCCAAAGTACTTTGTATTCAACACCAGGTGCTGAGGAACAGGGAGAAGCCAGGTGCAAGGAAAGATGTGCATACAGCATTCCTGGTTTTACACTGGTTTTCTGTGTACCTGGTTTAAAAACTCCAATACAAACTTGACTACTGATAGAAATATAAAAATATTTAAAGGCTTTCCATCTGTAGGAATAAAACAGTGTGATTACTGTTTGCTCTCCTCCACTGAAAGCCCCAGATGAGATAGTTCCTAGGAATTTGGGGTGTGAACAGATTTTAGTGGCCTGAAAAAGTTAATTAAATAGAAGTCAATATTGGGTTATCAATGTTTTGATTGATCTTCCATAGGCTGGGCTCAGAAACCAGTTATTGCAAATACACTGAAGCTCCTAACAGCACAAACACTGAATTTTAACATGTTCCAGCAGCACAGGGTGGGGTTCTCAAAGGGGTGCTCCAACAGTCACTGGCACCTGACTGAAGACAACCCTTGGAGTGAAACCTCTTTGACAAAGTTCAGCCAGGGACTGGAAGTTCTCCCTTTAAAGTTTATGGAAAGGCTCATTCCAGCTTTAAAATCTGGTTCAATCTCCAACCAGTTCCTTGTGGATCTGCAGAAGAATTCCTTTTCCAGCCTCACCCACCTGCCAGTGCCACAACTGGATGTGGATATTGCAGTTTTAAATCAATGGTTAATTCTTTTCAAGCTTTAAATCAATGGTTAATTCTTCTCAAGTTTTAAATCAATGGTTAATTCTTTTCAAGCTTGGCACATTGGGATCAAGACTTTTCCATCAACAACAGTTAAAACTTGGTGTTTGCTTTTCCCCCCAACTTTCTTTACCTGTCTGGAAAAAAGCCCCAATGTACCAGCACCTGCTTGTCCTTTTTCATCACAGGTCTCAACCACTCATCTGCAAAGGGAATGAGATCTGGGTCAGATGTGGAGGGAAAAGCACAATAATTCACTTTTCCACAGTGAGTCAGAGGGAAGTTATTGCAAACCCCTCTGCTAAAGGGCCTGAGCTGGGAAGGGACCTGAAAGTTCATTCCAACCCCACCCCAGCCATGGCAGGGACACCTCCCTCTGCCCCAGGCTGCTCCAAACCCCATCCAGCCCGGCCCTGGGCACTGCCAGGGATCCAGGGACAGCCACAGCTGCTCTGGGAATTCCATCCTGCTCTGGGCACTTGTGCCAGGGCCTGCCCAACCCTCCCAGCCAGGAATTCCTGCCCAAAATCCCACCCATCCCTGCAGCTCTCAATACCAAGCCCTGCAAACCAAATCCTGAGAACAGAGCCCAGAGAAGCGTTACAGCAGAAATCCTGAGGATGTGAACACGTAGCTATAATCCCTGCTGGAATTTTGGGCTGTTCCCCAGGGTGTAACCCAGGGCTCAGAGCTCTGTCCCACCCTGCTGAGAGCCTGAGACAGACACAGGGCTGAGCCTGGGCACGGTGCTGCCACAGGGACCGAGCACAAACCATTCCTGATCCCTGCAAACTGCAGGGACCACTTCCATCTAGTGGCCAGAAAATGTGGGAAAGGGAATTTATTTATGTCTGTGCAACTTGGCCTTGAGGACAGTGACCCACCAGGTAATTAAGTGCATTTAAGATGAAAAAAATAAGAATTTTTTTTTGCTACTTGCTGAAAGAGGCAGCTGTGAAATTGCTTTTGTTGGCCCTTGCACTTCATGCAGGCAGAGTGAACTTTAACACAGCCAAGCCTGATGGAGGAGCTCTCCTTGGCACCCACACACAAGGACTGTACCAGCATTCCCCCCAGAATTCCTGCACAGCCAGCAACTCAGAATCAGGGAATCACTGAGGCTGGAAAATCTTCCCAGATCACAGAGTGCAGCCACTCCCCAGCACTGCCCCATGTCCCCAAGAGCCACCTCCACACAGCTCTGAAATCCCTCCAGGGACTGGGACTCCACCCTGGGCAGGAGGAATTGTCCCAAATCCTAAACCTCCCCATGCACATTATCCATAATGCAGCAAGGGCTCCTCAGGAGCAGGCTGGGAACAGCTCTGGTGAACAATTCCCTAACTCCTCATGGCATTCATTACAAGACTATTCCCACTTCAGAACTGGCCCAGAACATCACCATCATCCACTGAGGTAGGACTTGGATACACATGGTGGGTGGCCTTGGATTTCTCTTCAGTGACTGTTCCCTGTGGGAAACATGAAAGAAGAGGAGAAACTCATGAGAAACCCTCAACACATCACCCCAAAACTCAGCTGGTGTTCAAAACTTACATCCCATAAGTGTTAGAGACTGAAGAGCACAACAAACTGCAAACCCCATCCTTGGCTGGCAGCAGCAGCAGGAGGATTCAGAACTGCACAGTGGGACTGGGATGTGGAAATACTCTGGGAGCAGGGGCTGAAGGGAAAGAATTCCCACTCCAGGAGCTCCCACAGCTCAGAAAAGGGGTAGGGACAACTCTGAGCAGCAGCAAAGGAGGGAGCTGGAGAATAACAGAAGTTGGAGCAGAGAGGACTTGGGACACCAGGGAGCCACAGGCACTGGGCTGGGGCAGTGGCAAGCTGACAGCAAGGGGTTAAAAAATGAGAATAACCAAGACAGTGAGGAAGCAAAGTTGGTGACAAGATGAGAATTCAGTGGCAGAGCAAAGGAAAGCCCAAAAGCAGAATTAGGGACAATTTCTGTTTTCATCTCTTCACATCCCCGTAGAGACAAAACTGCTTTAAAAATCCCTTAAATCACTCATGGATCCAGCGTGGATCTCACTAAAGACTTCCTTTATGAAAAGAAAATTGACTCATTCACTCTAATTTGAGCAATAACACCATCCTGAGTCAGACAAATAATTAAGAGCAACTTGTGAAAATCTGCCCAACTGAGGCTGAGACAATGGTTCATAATCACAACACAGGAAATACATTAAACCTGGAAAAGAAACCATTTGGCTACAGCCTGTGAATTGTCCTGACACAAAAGCCATCAGAGCATCCAGAGGTCACATTCCAGGCTATTTCTCTCCAGACAAGTGAGAAGACTGTTTATGTTTTAAGAGATGAAGCCATCATGTTGCTCCAGTCATCCTTTAGCACCTGGAATTACGAGGGGAAGGTGCTGGATCTCTGAGGCTGCCTGGGCTCTGCTCAGCACCAGCAATCAAAGTGTGAAATAAAGCAAAAATCCAGCGACCATTTCAAGATTCAGGCTTCTTTCTGCTGTCCCACACATCTGGAACAGCTGCCTCACTCTTTGGACAAACCTGTACTGAGCAATAAATCAGCCAGGCCTGCCCCCAGCTCACCCTGAGCCCTCTGGCAGCAGCTCCAGGTTTGCTCTGAGAGCACAGCCAGGATTCAGCCCCCATGGGAGGATAAAAACCATTCCAGAGGTGTCCTCAGACACCCCAGGGCTAGGCCAGGGGTCTCCCCCAGAGCTGACCAGCCCTGGGTACACCTGTGCTGCGTGACACTCACCTGGTGACGCTTGACAATGTCCTTCAGCTTGTTGGCCAGCTTCAGCTCCATGTCAGGAATGAGGTAGATGGTTGGTCTGCTCAGACAGTTGTTCTGTGAGAGAACAGCAAGTTGAACAAGGAATTAGGAGGTGATCTGTGGCAAAAATCAGAATATTCCTATTAAAATCCCCAGTGCTGCAATGGAACCCAGAGCAGGGTGTGACACAGGTCAGTGATCCCAGCTCCAAGAGCCCTGGGACAGGGACATTCCCTCCACACACCCCCCAGCAAAGCCCTGTCCAGATTTTTATTATTTATAAAATAAATTTATTATTTATTTTATTTATGAACCCAGTGTACGTGGGCAAGGCTTTTTTGTAATAAGATTATGGCTGCTTTTTGCTCCTCTTCCCATTTCCACTCCTAACAGACACCTGAAAGTTGTGTTTACACTCCATTACACACTGAACTTGGCTCCACAGTTTGAAAAGAATCACACATCATTCCCATGCAGCAGTTACAAAAAATGAACTTGAAATTAGACTCAGCAGAGGTGTTTAATGGGTACAGATGATAACTTGTTGGATAAAATGTATCCTAACCTGGAAAAGGCCAGTTTAGATCAAAGTCAGCCCTGGAGAGGGTGTGTACAGGACCAGTTACTCATTCCCAAGGGTGCCCCTTCCAGGGACATGGGCACATTTGGGATGATTTCTCTTTCCTCACAACAGCTTTTCCTCATCCTCTGCATATCCACACAGGGTCAGTGGAAATATTCTGCTTTTTTTCAAGTGAAAACTGTGGCTGAACTGGGAGGGAGAGGGAGGGGAGGGTCCCACATTGCTGCAGGACAGGGTGAAGTGGGAGTCCCTGTCCTGGCAGGGCTGTTTGTCCTTGCCTGCACCAGTGTTTTCTCAATGTTCATGAACATCTCCACGTTGCGATCCATGCGGGAGGGATTCTGCAGGTCAAACCTCCTCCTGTTGGGGGAAAGGATTCAGAAATATTAACTCCAGCATCCCCAGCTGCCAGCATTCCAGAACCTTCCCCTCTCCACACAAACACAGGATCATGGCAGTGGTGGCAGGACACTTCCAGCACAGTCACACCTATTTCTGCTGCTCTTGGCACCCTCTCACGAGCAAGAAAACCACAATGAACCGACTCAACAAATGCAGCTGATTTGTCAGATGTTTAGGGAGAAAAAGGAAGGTTGACAGTCCCCAGCAAACCCTGCAGCAGGGTCGTGCATTCCACCACAGTGACAGGGGGTAATTAAACACACAACCAGCATGGATTCCAACAGTCAGATGAGAAAATTCATGGAGGAGCTCTCACGGCTCTCTTACTTCTTGCTGTACCCATCCAGCAGCCCTGGGAACGCAGAGAACCAGCAATTCCTCTGCCTGATGTGAGATCAAACCAACCCTGGGAACACAGGCAGCTGATAATCCATGGCAGCATTTTATCCCTGCCTTTACTGGTGTTTTAATTCTGTTATTTCACGGACAAACCATCACAGTTATTGCAATGCTGATGGAGAACTGTCCATCAGACACGGGGGAGGACACAAAAACTGAGAAATCCTCCTGGGAAGCAGCATGAGAGCCCCCAGATTCCCTGTGCTGTGCCCACCTGAGCCCTGAGCACATCTGGAACTCACAGCTGGGCCAGCCCAAACGAGGGATCTGATGGTGAGCCCGGGGCTGAGGAGAGCCCAGCAGCAGCAGGGACTGCCCTGGGTGGGGCTGAGCCCTCAGGATCCTGTCCCAAAGCAGCAGGAGGTGCTGCAGGCTCAGCTGTGCCTCTCAGGGGTAGTGCCTGTCCCTCCAGGACTGGGAACACACCGCTGCCTGGGCTGGGAGGTGCTGGAAGGTGTGAATCCAACACCCTGCACACCATGAGCCTGAGGGCTGCAGCCAGCACCCAGCTCCACCCAGCCATTCCACAGCTTCC
Organism: Parus major; assembly: GCF_001522545.3. Classification (NCBI taxonomy): domain Eukaryota; kingdom Metazoa; phylum Chordata; class Aves; order Passeriformes; family Paridae; genus Parus; species Parus major. Next base: position 128,421 of record NC_031769.1, read on the forward strand.
TACAAACACATCCCTGCTCCCAGCAACACATCCCTTTTTCCAGTCCATACATGTCCAGAGAAGGTGAAGGAAAGCACAGTTTAGCCCCAAGACTTTTAGCCCCCAAGCCCTGTGCCCACCCCAGGAGGGGACCCCAATAAATCAAACGTGCCACCCCAGCTGGGAGCACCACGTTCTTCTCCATCCTGGCATTTCCAGGGAGAAGGTGGCCAGGCAGGAGGTTCTGTGGGAACACTCTGAGGTGCTGGGCAGCTCTACCAACATCCTCTGTCACGGGGATGGTTTCTATCCTAAAGTACATTAGGACTGCCCTTCACACTGGGGACACGGCAAACAAATCAAACATCCTGACATATTTATTGGAATCAGCCTTTTAAAGAGGAATTTATGACCTTGTTGTGTGCTTTGGAAAGTTCACCCTGACTTGCAGAAGCAGGGCCAGGCATGGAGGCTGTCAGGTCGCTGTTAATAAGTGATGTTATATTTTACACCTATAATACAGAGGATTTTTGAGTCAAGACCGAGCCCCTTCTCCAGTATTCAGCCATGGTTTGTATCCAAAACACCCAGAATGGCTCTGTAAATATAACACCTGCAGACCTCTTGGGACACTCAGGGCATGACCAGAATGTTGACATTATTTTGCTCAAACCCTGCACTGCACATCCAGAGTTCTGCTTGCCCCCAGATCCCTGCCTGCTTCAGAAACCCGGAGAAGGACACGGAGACATTAATAACAGCACTGTTTTATCTGCCCATTTGGATAAAATGGCACTAATTCCTCCTGTCCTCAGCCTAAGAGGCTCCCTGTGGCAGGCTGGGACAGCTATGTCCAGCTCTCACATACCTATTGAGGCGAGGAAAGGGACTTCTCCTATAAGACAGATCAGTCACAAACAGGTTAAGCAGGAGCGACAATGCAGACCATGTAAAAATCAAATCAATCACAGGGCAGGCAAACAGCACAGATTATTTGGTAGAGTCAGTGGGGGACACATTCCAGGCTCTAGGGCTGATCCTTGGAGTTAAGTTGCAGGATTACTGCCCGCTACAGCCCACATGCACAGACACCAGGCACTACCCACGCTAATCCTGGGGCAGCAGCAAGGGAGGGACAGGGGAGGAGGCAGCTCCAGAGCTCAGCTGGGCTGGACAGCTGACTGCAAACCACATTTGCTAGGTAAAAAATTTGAAATATTCACATTTTCCTGAAGCTGGGAGCGTTTAATTCCTGCAAAGAGGTAGCAAGACAGTCCTGATAAACCACACTGCAAAGAGGTGCCTGTCCCAGGTGTTGGCAAGATTGGAATAGGAAAACCCCTGAGAGTGGTTTATTCCTGATATATCCACCTCAGACAGAGCAGATATGAATATAAATCCTAAAAAAACAACCAACCATTCCCAAACAACTTTGTTTTGCCTTTTAAATGGCTCTTGTGTGAAAAAACAACTCACTCAATTCCAGGAATGCTGTTACAGATTAGAAACATCACAACCAAACCATTTAAATTTGTGGACGGGAGCAATCTCTGCTTAATTTCATTGATTGCTTACATTAATTGACTTTTCATCCTCATTTTTTTTGCCCAATGTTCTCAAAAAATAGTAATTTCAAGGCCAGGTTGGACAGGGCTGGAGCAGCCTGGGACATTGGGAGGTGTCCCTGCCATGGCAGGGGTGGCTCTGGATGGGCTTTAGGGACCTTTCCAGCCCAAACCAGTCCAGGATTTTATGATCCTATGCTGCTCTTCCCTTGGGAAGAGGATTACAACTTATAAACACCCAGGTTTAAAACACTGCTGGGATGTCTCAGGGGTATTTTTCATCCCAGTATCAACAGCTCCAGGAGCAGAGTTTCTGAGTGCTTACACTCCCCATTTTTGGAGCAATGGAAATCTGGGAATTATTAGGCTCTGCAGTGCTTCATGCTTTCCCAATTACAACTAAGCAAAATAATCAATACAGCAACAAAGATTTAGGTCTCACAGATGTGAGACTCCAATTCTGGTTCATTTTCTCAGTCAGACAGCAAGGAAATAAAAAAAGGACCTCAAACTTGTAATTAACTCCAACTACAGGCCCAAAACCTTAAACTTGGCCAACTTATCTTTAAATTTAGAAGTGTGGGGGTGTGTCTTAAAAAAGCTACCATCAGCCAAACAGGAAAAAAACTCCCTCTTCCCTTCTCCACTGCCTTGCCTGCCTGATTCCCCAGGAAGGATTAAACTTCAGGTCGTTTGCATAAGCAATTTGTGTGCTTGGTTTCATGCAAAAGGTGTATAAACCACAAATAAAAACTTACCAGCCCTGTTCGTTCTTATATTTGTAAGCAGCACCAAGAATGTGACATAATGTACCTCCAGCTTTGAAATCCATGAAGCACTTTGCCTGCACCCAAAAAACAAGGAGAAACAGTGACATTGACTTTTATGCAATTATTTAAAACAAATACTTATTGGTTAGCTGAGTTTTAGACATAGAACATACCAAATGAAATGTTAATTTTCAAATTAAACACTTTTGGAGTTTGAGATTCTCCTTCCAGAATGTTCCCTGAGGATTAAATGCATTTGGATTAAGCAGAATTCTTTGTGTTTGCAAGAAATTGGTGTATCTGAAAGCCCCAAGTCCTTCCTTGTAGAGCTGTAAAAATCCAAAGTACTCTTTGAACACCCATTTCATAGTAAATTAAACCTCAAATCACAGCTGTCAGGGAAGCAGCTCTTCATCTGTATGAGAACATCACACCAGATCATCAGAAATGAGCACCTGAACTCAGATATTCCACACTCACATCCCTCCCCAGGCAGAGCTGCACAGCAGAACTGCCCTGAAACACCAAAAACACCAACCCCAGCTCATTTCTTCCCTCTGTTTTACCAGGGTCACCCATTCCCAAAGCAGGAATTCCACAACACCCAAACAAGGAGCACGAGGAGGCTGAAAGCTTCAGGAGTTATTGAAAAAAAGGTTATTGAAAAAAAAACCCTGTTTGCTGCACAAAAAGCTCAATTTTTCTGATACATTTTGGTCTGGGATTGTATTTGCATCTTTCCTGATCTCTGTGCTCAGGATGGCTCCTGGTGCTTGGGAAAAGCCAGCTGCTGTCAAATCCATCCTGGAAATGGAGACAGGCACATGAGGACAGGAAATGCCAGGATTATTTTGTGTTTCTCAGTAAATATAAAAAAAATATAAAAAATTTGTACATGGCACAAAGGAGAATTTAGGGAGTTTGTTTGGAGAATTTGGGGAGCTCTGGTTACCACCAGAGAGACCCTCCACAAACAGCAGCACTCCTGAAGATACTGAGGAGCTGACTCCTGCTGGAAGTACCTGAGATCCAAGAGCTGTAAATTAACAAAATCTGAACAAATCTGGCCAGATTAGACCTCTGAAGCAGCGAGAACAAGCACAGGAACAACATCTTTATGATGCCACTGCAGTGTTTATTGCCCATTTTTAAGTTGATTTAAGGCTCAGGAGCGCTCCAATGGTTTCTGCACTTGTGGAGTGTGGGCAGGTTTATGGTTTGTGCTGCCACATCCAAATAAAGCTCTGCCAAGTTCCCTCTGTTCCTAAAGCTTCCCTTTATCACTGAGGGATCAGGAGAGGTGGTGAGATCTTAATGGCACCTTGGGGTGCTCCTGGGTGCACTCCAAAGCACCAGGAAATTCACAGAATCCCTGAATGGGTTGGGTTGGAGGCACTTTGAGGATCATCCAGAGCCACCTTCCACTGTCCCAGGTGCTCCAAACCCTGTCCAGCCTGGCCTTGGGCACTGCCAGGGATCCAGGGACAGCCCCAGCTCCTCTGGGCACCTGTGCCAGGGCCTGCCCACCCTCCCAGGGAAATATTCCTTCTAAAATTCATCTGGGAATTGTTCTGAGATTCACCCCATGAGTCTGAGAAACCTTCCAGTGAAGGAGTGTGCACATCCCACCCTCATGGAGAGGTTACAGGGACAAAACACCTGGGGGAAACCAGCACAGAACAAAAAAAGGCATTGTCCTGTCACATGGACCCACAGCCACAGCAGTTCTGTCCAGTTTTCAGGCCAACTTCAGGTTCAATTGGCTCCAACATCTTAATTGGCTGTAAATGATTGCAGCTTTGTGTGTGAACCCCAGAGGCACAGCCCCCAGTGCCAGCACACATCCTGTGGTCAAGATGAGCTCACACCCCCCTGCTGATGCCACAATTCCAGGTTTAGGACAATTGTCCTGGCCCACAGACCTCCCCTAAATCACCCAGCTGGGCCTTGGCATCAGGCTGGCACCCCTGTCCTCCCCCAGACCCCTCTGTCCTCCCCTGCCCTCCCCCAGACCCCTCTGTCCTTCCCTG
>NC_031769.1:133193-136338 GCF_001522545.3 Parus major
GACCCCTCTGTCCTCCCCTGCTCCATCCCTGCCCTCCCCCAGCTCTCTGCACCTCACATTCCCTGGGACAAGATCCTTCCAGGCTTTTATCAGCACACAATGCTGACATTGTTTCTGGTTACTGCATGCCAAGGGACAGGAGAGCTGTCCCAGGGTGAGCAGGTAACTGCATGCTGCTGCTGAACGTGGCAAAGGCATTTCTCAGCCTGGGCAACTTCACTAATTTGTGGAGTTTAATCAACCAAAGCACCTCATGGGAGATTGTTTCCCTCAAAAAGTGCATTTTATTCACTCAGTTTAGGATGCACCGGTCCAGATTTGACTAAAAACTGATGAATTACACTGAGCTTCAGTAGAAATTAAAATCTTCCCACAGCATTCCAGAAATGATTTCAAATATACAGCCAATAAGTATTAGAGTGAAAATCTGCACTAAGGAGATGTGTGCTATTCCAGCTCTTGCAGAGGGTGCATCAGGAAGAGCCTGGGCTGGAGCAGGGATGTCCCAGTGCCCTGCACAGGTTCCAGCAGCAGAGTGAGGACCCCAATACTCACAGGAAGCTTTGTGAAGGCAGGATTGGTGACGTGTTTTCCAAAGGCATCTTCCTGGAATTGCAGCAGCTGCACCACCAGCCCAGCCAATGTTTTATTGGTAGGAGCATCTGCTTGAACGTACTGCAAGACAAAAAGCAGATGTTTATTGAGGAGAGGGTGACTGGTCACACCCCAGCTCCCTCCTGCACTTGGAAAACTGAATTTTAGGATTTTGGGACCCCTGCATGGCTGGGAAGGGGTGGAAAGGAGTTTGCAAAGAGCACAAATATTTCCCAAGCTTTAGGCTAAAAATGCAGCACTCACCTGTGGCTCGTGCCCAGCTCCTCGGGGTTACACACACGGATTAACCACTCAAGCTGATCTCAGTTCCTAATAAAGGAACAGGCCCATGCTGCCCACACACACAGAGCAGTAACTTCACAGCCTCCTGCTGTAATCAACTCCTAATTAATCCTCAGAGCACCCCTCTGGTATAAATAGGATGTCCTGCACAGAGGGAAAAGCTGAGCCACGCAAAGGGACAATCTGAGCAGCTCCCAAAGTTCTGCTTGCAATAAAATGACATTTACATTGTGAATTAAAATCACAGCATGGAATATTAAACCCCTCCCACTGTGCTGGGTTTTTTCACCTCTACTATTCAGTGTTCACTCACTGGGTGTCACCTCCTTGCTGTGCCAGACAGCTTCCAAGAGGAGAACAAACATCACTTTTCCAGGTAGAGCACGGAGCAATTGGAGCTACTCCAGTCTCTCTCACCTGAGTAACTCTCAGCCTTTGCTCTTCCCTCAAATCAGATTCTTAAAAATCCCAATTTGGAGACCCAAAACCCTCAAAGTTTTAAAGGTGTGGTGCCAAATACCAATCAAACCTGAGTTTTGCAAAGCCACCACAAAGACACTGAGTGAAAGGAAACAATTATCATTTCAGTCTGATCACCCTGAGATGTGAGTTCCTCAGGAGCAGAAACATATCTGAGAAATTATATCTTCCCAACTCAAAGGACACAAATTCCCACGAGGCTCCTGGGTGTCCTGTCCTGTGCACAAATCCTGAACTAGAAACACGAGCCTGGAAAGAACTGAAGGCTAAAATTTCAAAGCTGCATTTCAATCAGCCCTCTTCCCTCCCCCAGGAATTAATGTTTTAATTATAGCAAAATCACAGAATATCCTGAGTTGGAAGAGATCCACAAAGATCACTGAGTCCAGCTCCTGGCTCTGCACAGGACTTTGGACAAAGGGCTGGAGTGACAGGACAAGGGGGAACAGATTCCCAGTGCCAGAGGGCAGGGATGGGTGGGATGTTGGGAATTGGGAATTCCTGGCTGGGATGGAATTCCCAGAGCAGCTGGGGCTGCCCCTGGATCCCTGGCAGTGCCCAAGGCCAGGCTGGAAGGGTTTGGAGCAGCCTGGGATGGTGGGAGGTGTTCCTGCCATGGCTGGGATGGGGCTGGATGGTCCTTGAGGTCCCTCCAAGCCAAACCAGTCTGGGATTTTATGAACCTCCTTCACAAAAATACAAATCCAGAAGAGGTGGCATCCTTGCACTGACTTACTCTACTTTTTTTTCCAGATATTTTCTTTCAGAGAAAAAGGAAAATTACATGAGAATACACCTTGCAAAGCCTATTCTCAGCCATGTGAACCTTTTCAGGCAATCATTCCTTTTCCTGCAGCTCCCATTTTTACCTCTTGCAGGAGGCACTGACAGCTGGAAGCTATAAAGGAAGACAACACCTTCTCATCCTGCTTTGCACTGCCACTATCCTGCACATCCTTCTAATGAGCAGCCCATTACCTTGCTTGAGTTTCCCTCAACAATAAGGGGAAAATCCCTTCAAAAAGAAGCCCAAGACTCCCCTCCATCATTTCTGCACCCTAACGAGCAGCACAAATGGATCTTTAAGCAGAAAAACACAGCAATTTCCCAATCAATTCACAGTGGGTTTGATGGACCACAGAGGCATCAAGTCCAACAGACCTCCAGGTTTTCCCCTCATGTCCACAAAATAATCCTGCAGCAAATAAAGGTTTTTAAGCAGTGAATTCCAGAGGACAGAACGATGTTCCATAAGAGGATTTTGTCTCGTGCTGAAATGCCAAAGCCCCACTGGCACAGCAGAGTTTTCCAACATTTCCCCAATAATTAGAAAGGTAAAATCAGCTCTGTATCTTTAAGCACGTGTGGTCAGAAAGCAGAGTGTGAGCAGCAGCAGAGGGAATCACTCTGCAGCCAGAGCTGCACTGCAGCTGCCCTGAATTCTTTGTCACCGAGGGGGACAGATCCACAGCCAGCTCTGATGTGGGCACTGACCTCAAACAGCCAGAGCAGCTCTGCTGTCCCTGCTGCACACACCCTCCCCAAAGCAAAGGCCACTTCAGCTCCCTTCACCCCATCAGAGCCAAGGGAAAGCCCACACTCAAAGGTTTTCATTTGGGTTACAGCCCTTGGTCTTGTTCAAAGGTGAGAACACAGAAGAGCAGCAGAGAGAATCCTCCCTGCATGGATCCAGCTCATCCTGGGGGGCTTTCACCCCCCTGGATGGAACACAGCCCGTCCCAGGGGGCTCTCACCCTCCCTGGATGGA
>NC_031769.1:136648-139817 GCF_001522545.3 Parus major
CCTCCCTGTCTGGATCCCAGCCCATCTTGGGGGGCTCTCACCTCCCTGTCTGGATCCCAGCCCATCCTGGGGTTCTCTCACCTCCCTGTCTGGAACCCAGCCCATCCTGGGGTTCTCTCACCCTCCCTGTCTGGAACGCAGCCTGTGCAGGGCCCAAGGGCAGCTCTGGCTGCAGGGACAGCAGGTGCTCCCAGCCAGACACGCCTGAGGGAACAGCTGCCAGAAGTGTCCCTGCTCCAGGATATTCATGGCAGGGAGCACGGGATCCCTGCTCTGCCTGCAGCTCTCACCCTCCAGACACTCCCTGGGCATCACTCCAGGCCTGGGAGCAGCCCAGACCCCTCTCCATGGGGTAAGGGGGTCCCAGCTGCTGCCCTGCCCTGATCCCCTCTAAGCTAACATCCCACCTGCTCCTCAGAAACCCACCACTCTCCTCCCTGCCTCCCAAAAATCAGCTTCTGTCTCAGAGCTGGCAGAGCCACCAGAGCTCCCACGGGTCAATTTATTGTCCTGGATATGAAGCACACACCGGGATGGGTCCTTGGGAGCACAGCTGTAAGGCCAAGGTCAGGGGCTGCATCCTTCATCAGGCTAAACCCCCCAAACTACCTCAGAAAGAGGTTTTATAGACAAAAAATAACTGCTTTGGGACACCCCATTTTAACATGAGGGATGTGGCTTAGTGAGAAAGGAACTCCCTAAACAATGCACGGTGTTAGAGATAAATTAACATTAACATAATAAAAAGAGAATTTCCTGGTTTACTTCTGAACTGTGAATTTTTAACTACGGTGACATCAAGTGGTCCATTACAGCCTACCCAAATTGCTTTGAACAAGGGATGGAGGGACAGGACACAGGGAATATCTTCCCTGAGGAAGAGGGCAGGGATGGATGGGATGTTGGGCAGGAATTGTTCCCTGGGAGGGAGACCCTGGCACAGGTGCCCAGAGCAGCTGGGGCTGCCCCTGGATCCCTGGCAGTGCCCAAGGCCAGGTTGGACACTGGGGTTTGGAGCACCTGGACAGTGGGAGGTGTCCCTGCCATGGCAGGGGTGGAATGGGATGGGCTTTAAGGACCCATTCCAGGATCCTGTGACTTTGTTCTATTAAGGTCTGTCAGATGCTCCAGGACTCCAAACCCACGGCATGAACCCATTCCCAGCTCCCAGGGATGCGAGACTCCAACATCCCCACTGCATCCACACTGCCTGGGAAGGAGCTGGGCACCTCCTGCATCTCCTGACACACAGAAACAACACAAACTGACATCCAACACACAAACAGGGAGCGGGAGGGAGCCTGGAATAAATCATTGCAGTATAACATTAATCATTTCCTTTTCTGTCATTGTGTTTGGTGCCTGTCAGTGAGTTTTTCAAAATCCAGTGTGAGTCTTCCACACTGCTACTGAAACCTCTTTCATTCTTAATTGTCCTCTGGAGACACAGAGAACTCCCTAACAGCTGTTATTTTCCAGAGACACAGATAACTCCCCAACAGCTGTTATTTTCTAGAGACACAGAGAACTCCCCAAAAGCTGTTATTTTCTAGAGACACAGAGAACTCCCCAAAAGCTGTTTATTTTCTAGAGACACAGAGAACTCCCCAAAAGCTGTTGTACTCTAGATCCAGAAAACCCTTCAACATTAAAGTCCTGTCTAATCTAGAGACAAAATGAGCAGCTCTGTAAATGCAATCCTGCAGCTCTCCCTGCCCCTCTGGATCCTTCACCAAGCTCGGTGCTGCTCTTGGACCCTCTCCAGCTGGTCCCCAGTGTCCCTGGAGCTCCTGGAGCTGGACACACCGACTGCTGCTGACAGCTCCACTGGGATGTACAAACATCTATTTTTAAGAGTAGAACTGGACAAAAGCCAGTTAAAAACACCATGTACCTCTCTAGAAGGAGCCACGCACCTACAGCAGGATGAAAACAGGCACAAGATGAACCAGAGTCCATTTACAGCACATCCAAAAGGGAATCGACCCTTCCCTCTGGAGAGTTAAGGCTCTATCTTTAAGCACTGGTAGCAGTTTTCTTGTTTTCCCCAAACCAAAATTACTTTTCATTTTTTAGAAACTATTTTCACAGCAATATTCCAAAATTCACTCACTCTGTAAAGTCTCCTTAAGCCAACTCTAATTACCTTCCAGAGCCATGAGAAATAAATATCTAATTTTTATAACCAATTTGAAGGGAGGGGTTTTCCCTTGGCTCCCATTCCTGCACCACACACAACCTGCCCAGCCTGGGGGGTTTAGTAACAGCAAAAACATTTCTGTGCTCAACAGAACACCTGGACCCTTCCAGGGATTTGCTGGGACCAGGAGAGAGAAAGGGAAAAGCACAGAAATCCAGCCGGAACGAACCAAAGTGCAGAAAGATTCTGTTACATTTCCCTGTCAACACAAAGAGCTCGAGCTGCTGCTTCAAATCGCACTCCACACGCCGAGCCCGGCTGGAAGGACTGGAAAAACACAGCCCGAGCTGGTTCCACACCGATCCAGCTCACATTGCCGTTCTCAGATTCTCCGCCACACAAAGAACCCGACCAACAGCTCGTGCTCATCCACGGCTGATGGACGCCAAGGAGCGGCGGGACGGCCCCAAAATTGGGAAAATGCGGAGATTAAGGCACCCTGAGGCTGCTGAGCATCCCCCGGGCATCGCTCCGATCCAGCTAAATCCCTTCCAGCATCGCCACAGCGCGGTGGGGACACGCTGCAAAGTTCCACCGGCCGGTTTTCCACGGCTCGGGCATCGAAACCAAGTTATAAAATCAGCACAAGGGGGAAAAAACCACTTGGAGCAAGCGGAGCAGCCGAGCCGAGCGAAGCGTGCGGGGAGGAAGAGGAGCCCAAGGGCAGCGGAGCGAGCGAACTCGGAGCGACACGCGGGGCTCCCAACAGCTCCCAAGCCAATTCTGCTGGATTTTCCTCATTTCCCAGCGCTCCCGGCACCGCCGGGGCGCGGCTGAAGCGAAACCCAGCCGGGCCGGGACCTGCCCGCACAGGAAAGTCGCTGCCTGGGGCAGGCGGGCACCGGCCCCGAACACGGCCCCCGGCACCGGCCCCGGGCACCGGCCGGCGCTGAGGGAGCGGAAATGGCCCCAGGACTGCCCGCGACCCGACCCCGCGCCTCACAAAGAGCGGCCGAAACCTCAGGCCCC
>NC_031769.1:140725-146129 GCF_001522545.3 Parus major
TCCGGCCCCCTGTGGAAACCCTGAGGTGCAATTAGGGAGTTAATTGGGTGCTGACATAATTACCGACAGGTAATTATGCACCAAGTCTTCACTGCTGGGTACATTTTATAACTACGTCTATGCCCATGGAATGGGTCATTATGAAGCAATTTCCCCCCAAATTTCCTTTATAAAAAACACTTAATTTCGAGTCTCTATTCAAGCTTTATTTGTGAATCGAACATAACAGAGAAATTAAAAAAAAAAAAGACAAAAATATTTATATAATTAAAAAATACAGCATATTTTAGTTCAAACATTATGAAATAGAGTGTCAAAGAGCCCTCCATTAAAATCACAATCCTCAATATAAAACCGTCCCTTGCATTACTGTAGTTTGTAAATATTCCCTCATCCCTGAACATTCCAAAGCAGAAATAAACACCTGCAGGAAAGGAAACCTCTGGAGATAAATGGAATAATAAACCCACCAAGCATCCAGAAATCTGAACTTCAGAATTTCTGAACTGTCGTTCTGAAAAGGCAGCGAAGTGAGAAGAGTCAAGAATTCCAGAAGGGTTTGGGTTGGAAAGGCCTTAAAATCTCACCCATTCCACCCCAGCCATGGCAGGGACACCTTCCGCTGTCCCAGCTGCTCCCAGTCCCAGTGTCCAGCCTGGCCCTGGGTACTGCCAGGGATCGGGGCAGCCACAGCTGCTCTGGGCAGCTCCTCGGGCCTGGCCGGGTCGCACCCCGGGACCGGGACCGGGACCGGGGCCCGAACGGGTCCCACGGCGGGGCCGAGGCTCAGAGCGTCCCCACAGGCCGCGCCGCCCATTGGCTCTGCCGTTGCCATGGAAACAGCCATGGTATCCCATTGGTTCACCTGTTGCCATGGGGACAGACCCCGCCCCCCGCCCACGCGCGGCTTCGCGCTGTGGCGCCGCTGGCCGGAGGGAACGCGCGGGCCGTCGCACTTCCGGGGCAGGGCCGGAAGTGAAGCGCGCGCCGCGCCGGAAGCGCGCGCGGGGGCTGCCGGGAGCTGTAGTCCCGAGGGGCGGCCCGGCGGCGGCAGTCGCGGTGCGGAGGTCGGTGCGGGGCGGGCTGGGGTCGGGCCGCGACCCCTGGGGAGAACCGGGAGGGGTTCGGGGGCGGGACGGCGGCGGGAGGAGGGGGAGGAGCGGGGGATGGCGCCGAGCAGAGCGGGGTGAGGCGGGAGGGCCGTGCGGGGCCGCGGCCTGTGCGGGCGGGGCGGCGCGGGCGGGGATGCTCGGCAGCACCGGGGATGCTCAGCGGGACCGGCGGGGCCGGGGATGCTCGGGTGGTCCCGAGGATGCTCGGGGAGGCTCCGGGGCACCGCTCCCCGCGGGCTCTGGGCGAGGGGCCGCCGGGGAGAGCCCCGGGAAGCGGCCCCGGGAGCGCGGCTCTCCCTGGAGTTCCCATCCCTGCCCTGGGCAGGCTCCGCTCCCTCACAGAGCCGCTCTCCCGCTGCCTTTTCCCATTCCTGTCTCTCCATCCCTCCCGGGGCTCGCCCCGCTGTCACGGCCGGGCCCGTTTTCCCCGTGGCCGCGGGAATTGTCGCTCCGGTTCCCCCGTTGGGCCGCGGTGCTCGGGGCCGGCCGGGAGCAGCCGGGCTCCCGTTCCCACCGGCAGCCCTTCATTGTCCCCCCTCACAGGATCCCGCTGGCTCCGTAAGCAGCGCCTTCCTGCGCGGATCCGCCGCTCCTTTAGCCCAAATCACCCAAAATAATTAAAATAATCACTACTGCAAGTGGGCTGTTGGCTCTGCCCGGAGCCCGGGGCAGGGAATCCTTGGGGCTGGATGTGGGAGACAGCAGGATTTCTCCTTTGTTCTCTTCACAAAGCATTCGGGGCTCTGCCCCTTCCAACACTGCTGGAATATCCCAGCAGCCAATAATCAGAATTGCTGTGATTTTTCCTGTGTTTCTCTCGGGGATGTGGCTTTCCCTCGTGTAGTTGTTTCCCAGTGGATCAAGGAACCCCAACAAAGGCCCGATTCCTTCCCATCCTTTGGGATTTTATCTACCAAGTTTTTGTGCTGCATTGCCTGGTTTCACTCTTTGCAGCAGGAGCATTGAGTCTGTTCCTAACTTTTGGTGTCTCTCTTCCCACCTGGGACTCTGGAGTTTGCTGGGTGTGAGGCTCCACACTCCCATGGATTCCCATTCCAGCTGTGCCTGTCCTGTGTCATCATGGTCCTTTCTTCCCAAATTCAGCATCCTCGGAGCTCCCACAACTCTCCTGTCACCAGACAAAGTCTTTTTTCAGTCTTGCTGGTTCTTTCCATGCTGGTCCTCCATCCCTGTGTTTCCCTGGAGCAGCTGCCATAGTTGGACACTTCTTTTTATTTGGGATCAGGATCTGCAGGAGCAAACCCTGGGATTTCCCTCAGGCTTCTGGATATGCTAAAAGTGATTCCCAGGTCTGGATCTTTGTGTCCAGATTCCTCAGATCCTTTATTCTCCTCCCTGTCCTGCCCCTCTCCCACCCAGTCTGACTCTGACTGGTTCCCAGTAAGGGTTCCAGCTCAGCTGGGATCTGCAGACAGGATCATACAAACAGCTGGGTTGGAATCTTCCTTATCCAAGGGGATCTCAGTTGTTCATCTTGGAACCTCATCCCTGGAAGGGTTTCAAATTATTTTTTTTTTTCTTATCTTGAGCAGAAATGACCATTTCCATCGACTTTATATTGCATTTATCCATTGAATCATGGAATGATTTGAGTTGGAAGGCAGTGTAAGGATTGTCCAGTGCCAGCCCTGCCGTGGCAGGGACACCTTGCACCATCCCAGGCTCCATCCAGCCTGGCCTTGGGCACTGCCAGGGATCCAGGGCCAGCCCCAGCTGCTCTGGGAATTCCATCCCAGCCCCTCCCCACCCTCAGAACCAGGAATTCCTCCCAATATCCCACCTATCCCTGCCCTCTTTCAGCTCAAGGCCATTTTTGGATGAGCCCTTTTTCCGGTCCCAGCATGGGTGAGACATTCCTTGTTCCTGATTTCCCCCTAGGGAATGTTGCAGTTTATCTGCCTTGTCCCAGGAGGCTGAGGGAGGGATTCCCTGGATTCCCTGGGATACACCTGCTCTCCCTGCAGACAAACAGCTCCCCCTCTTTGGCCACAATTCAGGAGGGGGATGTGGCCAATCCCCCTGGGCTGGCATTCCCTGCAGCATTCCCTGGTTTCACACTCCTGCTTTCCTCTCTGCAGGGTTCAAGGATTGACTCTTTCCTGTCAGAGCAATATTGGACTCCCCAATTCACCAGAAATCCCTTGGCTTTAGGGCAGTTTTTAGGCTGGGCTGATCCCTGTGGAAGTGGCACAGGCTGCTGTGTGCCAATCTCGCTCCAGGACCATGAAAGAATTCCCTGACTTTGTTCCTTGCAGTGATTTAGTCCCACCAGGGACATTTCCCTTTGAGATTCACCACAGCACACGTGGGGTTTAATTTTTGCAAAGTGAATTTACTCTGTTTTTATTGATTTCATGCTTGGCAAAGGCCAGGTGTGGCCCTGGCAGCCACGGCAGGTTGGTGTCTGTGTGTCCATGGGGTGGGTTTATTTGAAGCCTTTTTTTATTTTTTTACTGCTGCTGAATTAATTTTATCCTATTGAAAGCAAAAGTGATTAATTGGAATGATAATTGCAGGCACAGGAAGTCATTGATAGGGAAAGTTAATGCCCATAGAATCCCAGAATATCCTGACTTGGAAGGGATCCACCAGGATGATGGAAGTCCAGCTCCAAAGTAACTTTGTGTGTTAATGATGACCTTCAATCCTCACCCATCTGATCCAAGAAAATCCGTGTTTCTAAGGATCCTTACGGTGTATTTAATACTGGGCATGACAGATAAAACACCCCAAAACAAAATTGGTTTTGTCTTATTTGAGTGAAAGTTTTATTAGTAAGAAATTAAATAGGAAGTTTAACACAGTTTTACTAAAGAATGTAGCAAAACTACAGTTCACTTTCTTCTCCTGGCTCTTTTTTCCCTTTAAAGGGAATAATCACAACAATCCACTTCATCCTGGCCTAAAAAGCTTTTTTAAAAAAACCTCATTTTCACCACAGAGACAAAGCAGAAGCAGCTGAAACATTTGAAAGGAAATATCATTTCTAACCTGCAGTTTCTTTGTGCTCCCTCCTGCTGTCCCAGGAACCCACCCTTTCCGCTGGGATGGAGATGTTCTCGCTGAATTCCCTCAAAGGTAAGAGCTGACACAGCCTGGGGTTCCACTGGGGATTTTCCTGAAGCTGGAGCAGGTGGCTGAGGAGTTCCTGTGTGTGAGGAGGGAGCTCAGCTGTGTCCTGGCTGGTGCAGCACCGAGGGAGTGTGGCAGCAAAGCTGGGACAGGACAGGATTTCAGGGAAACAGAGGGATTGGGCAGGGGAGGAGCCCTGCAGTGTTTTCCAGAGACACTGGACACTTGTTTGCTGTTTAGCATCAAGTACAGCCTTTTTCCCTTTTAATTTTGTTCTCCTAAATATTCCTGTATCCCTCAGTACCAACTCCATGAGCTCTTTGTCCTTGGGATTTGATCCTTTAATACCTGTCACTGTGGCTCTTTTCCCTGTCATTGCTCTGCCAGCCTTCCTTTCAATCATATTTTGTCCTCAGAAATCCCTCCAGTCACCGTTTTCTGCTTTTCCTGAGCCCTGTTACTTGGTCTTAGAGAAAGTGGAGAGAATGGATTAAAATATTCCAGCTCTGGCTGAGGCAGAGAGACCTTTCCCTCCATCCCAGGGAATCCATCCTTTCCCTTGGCCCTCAGGAAAGCCAGCAGTGACCCCACCACTGCTGTCACTGCCCTGCTCTGTGTCACCAGCACTGGGGGAGCTGGATTTAAACTAAAAATCCCAGGATTCTTCCCAGTCCAAGGCAGGAATTGTGTATGAGGTCACTTTAGCTGGGAACAAAGCCCCTCTCCCCCATCAAATCCTGAGAGTGGGGCTGGAGTCTGGGTGGAGAGCTGGAACTTTGCTGGTGAGGGCTGGTGGTTTGTCATGGCCAGGCTGGGTTTGGGACTCGGGATGCTCCAGCCCTGGGGATAAAGGAATTCCTTAATGAACCTTGGCTCATTAAGGAGCTGCTGCCTCTGCACAGGCTTGGCTGGAGGGGCTGGTCCAGCCCAGCTCACCCCAGGAGCTGCCAAAGCTGGGAGATGGCTCTGGAGATCTGCCTGTGCTGGTTAATGCTGCTCTCTGCAAAATAAAGATCCTTGGAATCGGCGACTTTCTGGAATTCTGGAATAAATTGAGTCTTCACTGCTGTTTCTGTGCCCACAAGATAATTTTTATATCATTTTTGGTGACAAACCACCAGCCCTCCTCACCCCTGGCTGTCCTTTCACGCTGGGACTCCCTGTCAGCCTCTTCCCCAGCTTTTCCATCCCGTTTCCAA
>NC_031769.1:146484-147636 GCF_001522545.3 Parus major
TCCATGTGTTTCCAAGGATTTCCCATCTTTTCCATCCCCTGTCCATGTGTTTCCAAGGATTTCCCACTCCTGTTCTGGCTCTGCTTTGCCCCCATGGTCTCCAGCCCCATTTCCCATTATTTTTTCCCATTTTAGTGGGCCAATCACTTAAAATTTGTAATCTAAGTGTCAGAATAACTTCATATCTTCCCAAAAAAAAGTGGAGATTTTTTGTCATCCGGTGCTGATTCAAGATGTGGGTTTGTGTTTGTTTCCATTTCCATTTGGTTTGGGGTTTTTTTTAAGTAAAAGAACCTCCAAAGACAAATCAGCAGCTAATTCAGAGGTTCTAAAAAGGTATAAACTTGGTATAATAAGACTTTTTTTGAGTGTTCAGCTCTTCCAGAGTTGGTTGTTTTGTGGTGTTTTTATTTTTCTCTTTTATATTTTTTTTCCTAAAGGGTTTTATTTGATAACTTTATTCTTCTTGAACCTCTTCTCATGGAGCCCAGGCTTTGTAAAACTCAACTGTGCCATTGTATCAGTCAACATCTTTTATCTTATTGAAGATTTCTCTTTCTGATTTAAACAAAACCCACTTAAAAGCTTTTAGAAACTCCTTTTGCATCATGATGCTTAACCAGCCATTCATGTTAATTTTCACTTCATTACAACAAAAATGACATAAAAATGAGCTTTAAAGAAATACAAAATTTAACAATAATCCCAGTACTGCCAGGGCTAATAACAGATTAATTGTTTAAAAAAATAAATAAATCAGATTTAAATAAACAAATAAATAATCCTGCAGAGTCAGAATTTCAACCAGCTCTAAAATCTGGATATGAAATAACTGAGGTAGAACTGACAAAAGGACTTGGAGTTGAGGGAAGTTGGGAAAAGCTGACTTGTTTTATGATGATTTTAAGATCTTTATCAAATATTTTAATTTTAGACTTGATAGATTTAAGATTTGATAAAGAGTTAAGATTTTAAAAATCTTTAAAATACTTATTTTAAAGCTTAGAAAGATTTTAAGGGGTTTTTTTATATCTCAAATATTAGGAAATAATGGGCTGCAGGAGGAGTTGGCTTTTAGGAATATGGATCTGACTGTGGGAGTGGAATGGTGGATCTGTGTGTTGGAATTCCCGTTATTCCTGCTGGAATTCC
>NC_031769.1:148888-170924 GCF_001522545.3 Parus major
GGCCGGGCCCGCGGCGGGGCGGGGGAGCCGCCGCATCCCTCCCTCGTCCATCCCTCCCGCCCTTCCTTCCCGCGGCTCCGCCGGGACCGGGATGCGCGGCCAGGGAGAGGAGCCGCCGAGCTGCGCAGGTAGCGGGGGGCGCCCGGAGCCGCTCCGTGGCCGCCCCGGCAGCCCTTTGTTGGCCGGAGTTGCCTTTCCCCGGTGATTCCCCTCAAGGTCGCCGAGCCGGGCCTGGGTGAAACTCCCGGCTGCCGCGGCCGGCGCGGGAGGAGGATGCCCCGTGGAGATGCGGCAGGGGGAGGGAAGGACCGGGCGGGCCGTTAGGGCCGTTCCCAGCTCTCCGTGTGCGGGATCCCGGCGGATCCACCTGCGGAGCACCGCGGGAGCCGCGGACAGCTCCGGTACCGGGCCCGCCGGGCCCCCGGCTCCGGCCACAACCCCCGACATTGCCCCTTCACACGGTGAACGCCTTCGGGATTGTCACTGCTGGAAAGGAATCTTTAAAACTCGGGGTGGATGTCGTGTTTTGAATCGCTGTTTGATGGATCATGGAGTGTGGAGAGCGCTTGGAGTTTAGAGAGATGGTTTTGTGCCAGAGGTTGTGACTTGAACAATTTTCCCTGTGAAAATCGCTGGTTTGGTTTCAGTTTTCTTTCGTGGGCTGCATTTTGATAATTTGGGGTATTATTATATTAGAACTTTCTCTTTTTTTTCCTCAACCCTCATGCTTCTGTGTTTGATGCTTTTTCCCACCCTCCAGCACTATTAAAGTTATTGTTTCCTCAGTCGTTTTGGGATTCTTTGGGTCTTGGTTCCATTTGCCTTGCAGAAGCTGCTGAGTTCTGTCTTGGAGTTCAGAGTGGGATGGTCTTATAATTGTTACATTCAAGCTGTTCAACCGAGCAAATTAACTCCCTGCTAAAGTGAGTGCTGAACCACCCCAAATTATTGTTTAATGAGCTGCTTCAGATGTTGCCTGAGAAAAGGAATAAACCAGGATTTTTTTTTTCTTTCCTCTTTTGTACTTCATCTCTCATCACTCTTTTCCTAATGTGTTTCCAGGCAGTCCCTGAGTACTTTAATTTTTGGTCTTCAGTTCACTCATCCTCCCAATTTGTGCAGTGGATTGACCGTGGAAAGCTCTTGAGATGGGAGTGTGGTGATACTGGAATTGTTTGTAGCAATGGATTTGTCTTGGATGAACAAATAAAAGCCCTCAGGGTCTCATGAACCTGCCCTACCTGTCCAGCTGCTGCTTGAACACGTGGAGATCATAAATATCATTTGAAAAACCTCTTTCTGAGCTTGGTTCTGAGCCCTCAGCTTGTGAGCTGATGTCTCATTAGCTGTCCTTGTTTTGCTGCTTTGTTATGAGCCTTGGATGCAAATATGGAAAAATCCACTCAGACCCAGGCCAGCTTCAAGAAGTCACTGTTAGATCCATGTTCTTATCTGAGGCTTCAGTTTTTTGGCTCAGCCAGGGGGGTTTGGGGAGCTCAGTCACTTCCCCCTCGTTCCTGAGGCTGACGTGCCCTTGGGTTTGCTCCAGGAACCCTCCTCTGTCACTAATTAAATTTATCCTGTAGAACCACAGCAGAATTTGGGCTGGGCTGGAGCTCTGGATCCCTTCCTGGAGCAGGGATGGTTCCTGAGCAGCCCCAGTGCCTCTGAGGGGGAGCTTGGCCACTTGGCCTTCTCCTCAGCAGGTCCCACTTGCCTTTGGAGGAGCCTGCTCAGTGTTCCTCGTTTTCAGCTCTCGTTCAGCCAGGAGCTGCACGTGGGTTTTATTCTGTGTGTGTTAGAAGGGGCTGTGGTCAGGGATGTGCTGGGGATGGTTTAAAACCCTCAAATTCCCCAAAACCATGGCTTGGTGCATCCCAGGCTAAGCTGCCAGGTGGAACCTTCTGTGTCTCCCTCCATCTCTGCAGTGGAGCATGTCTGGGCTGATTCCTTGTGAAATGGATATTGTGGAGCCACAGGGCATTTTTTCTTCCTTGGGGATTTTTGATGTCTTGGAAACACTTTTGGATTTATTACTTGAATTTATCATATCTTGAGGAAATTTGTCTTTGATAGTTAGTCCTTGGTGCTCATTTCTTGCTTTTCCAGGGAGCAGAATTGGAGAGAAGAGAGAAACTGCTGGATCTCCTCTGTCCTCCTTGAACAAGACTTGGGGCTGTTTTGTTTGTGCTCTGGTACCTGAGTGTTTTCACTCCTCAGATTTGTTGGGGTTTGGAGGAGGCTGGGCCACTCCAGCTGGGTGGTTTGTTGGTTTTGGGGTCTGGTTTTTGTATTTTTCAGTGTAGCTTGGAATTATCCTGGACTTTCACAATCAAATTAAGCTGAAGGACTCACTTGCTTTGAGGAACTTTAATTAGTTAATTGGTTTCTTTGATAGCCCCACCCTGACTTGTCTGCTCTCCAAGACAGGCTTTTAATATTCCTTGGTGATGTCAGAGCTGTGGTTTGGGTGTCATGTGTGGCTCAGTTTGGGGAGTCTTGGCTTGTACTCCTTGTGCTCCCACTGACACAATTCCCACCCAAACATCCACTCTCAGCTGTGGCAAACACTCCTTGGAGCAAGAGGCTGAGAAATCCCATTTGGCAGGGAAGAGAACATTCTGCAGATCCAGTTGTGCAGTTCAGGGTTGTTTCTGTAAAAGCTCCGAGGGAGGGATGGCTTCCTGCAGGATAAGATCCTTCCAGCTCTGGAACTGGGGCAGGAATGGGCTGAAGGTGATCCAGCAGCCCTTGGCACAGTCAGAATGTGCTGCTGAGTGTGGCATTGTCAGCTGGGGAGAAAACACTGCACCTTGTCAGGAATTCCAGCCTGAGCTGTCACCAGAACTGGGCTTTTTCAGTCAGAGATCCGATTTTCCCCTCTAGAGCAGATTAAATATTTACTCTTCACCGAGGAGTCACCTCAGAATGTGAGAAACTGCTTCTGTCATAGGTAATTGCACCTGGGGGGGCATTAAGAAAATGTGCTTCTTGCTCCTCTTATCACAGAATTTCCCAGGTTATTGTTTGTGAAAGAGGAAACAACTGGAAGCCAAATAACCAGGCTGCTGCTGGAGATTTGCTTTCTGCTTTTTAATTAAGAGAATTGAATGGTGCATTTGGGAGTTGTGTTACTGCTCTTCCCCCAGTTAATCCCACAAACGTGGAATGGAATAGAACTGCAGAGTGCCAAAATCTTGGACACTTTTCCAGTTTTCCTGAGCAGGCCAAAGTCTGAATATAGAGGAACTTGCCTGAGTAGATAGAAATAGCTCATTTGCTGTATAGTTATAGAAAATTGGCTCATAGTTTTTTGTAAGGCTGAGACCATTTTCCTTCTCCCTTGGCCAATATATAGAAGGCAATTCATGGATAAATCATGTTCATAAGTCAGAGTAATTCCTGCAATTCCCCTGGAGTTATCCAAGGCTACTAAAAGCATTTCTCAAGATCCAGGTGTTTCTTCTGTGGTTTGCAAGAAGCAGTTTGAAAGCTGAGTGTCACCAGTGAATCTTCTGTGCTGAGCTGTGGACCAGGCTGCTGGCTTTTGCTGGAGAGGGTGATGGGATCAGCCATGGCTCTGTGTTCTCCTTAGCCAAATGTCCAAGGCTGGCAGTGGCAGGACTCTGCTTTCCCTGAATCTCCCATGGTTTCCCAGTTGTTCAGTCCCAGCTGGGCCCTCCCAGGACATCATCATGATGAGCAGCTTCTCAGAGAGCATCTCTTCCATGGGCCTGTGGGACAGAGCCTCTCCTAAGTTCTTGCCTTGAACATCTCAGGAAGTGTCCAAGGCCAGGTTGGACGGGCTTGGAGCAACCTGGGATAGTGGGAGGTGCCTCTGCCCATTTGTTAGATAAATGAATGGAAGATCTTCAAGGATTTTTCCAACCCAAACCATTCTGGGATCACCTGCAGTTTTCCTGTGTTTCATGTCAGTAGTCCAGAATCAGTTTCCAGGAGAACATGGTGACACATCTTGGTGATGCTCAAGTGAGTGACTCTTGACTCCTGGTTTCTCCTTGGATTTGGTGCTCAGCTGGAAATTCCAGTTTTTGGTGGTACCAGTGATCTCTGTGCTGGCTTCTGATTCATTGCTGAAACTTACCCTGCATTCCTGCAGGGGATTCAGAAACGCTCTCAGAGGGAATGCTCACCCCCAGGGTGGTGTGCAGGGAGGTTCCCCAAGCCCTGGCTGCCCAGGGAGCGTGTGTGGGATGAGGCTGAACATGGCATGAGCTGTGCTTGCTGCTGCAGGGAGGAGATCCCATCCTGCTCCCTGTTCCCTGGTGCTGCTTTTGGTACCTGCAGGACTGTGCTGGCTGATTCACTTGTGAGCCCAGCAAAAACGAGTGTGTTTCCTTTTCCTGCCTTGGCTTTCCTTGAGCTTAGGGCTGCAGATTGTGTCCCTGCACATCTGCTTAGTGGGAGTGTTGGAGCCTGGAGAAGGGGCAGCTGTCCCTCTCTACCTCCCTGTTTGGGAGGGACTTGTCACATCTGGAATTGTTATCACACTGATCTCACCTCGCTGGACCTGCTGCTGGAAAAGAAGGCCCTTGCCAGTGCTGGCCATGGCAGTGATGCAGGTGAGAGGAGCTGGAGCAGCTCCCTCGCTGCCCAAACTCTGGACTTGGCCAGGGAGGAGGCTGGGGTGGGAGGTGGGTGTGACATGGCTCTGTCTGGGACAGTGGGATTTATTTTATTTTATTTTATTTTTATATGAGTGATTTGATCTGACCATGAGCATCGCCTCCCTGCTGTACCCTGAGCAGCATTTCCCTGTGGGGGCAGGGGCCAGTCCCACCTGCCCTCTGTCCTGCTGCCCCTGGGACTGCTGTGTCTCCAAAAACTTCTTTCCAGAGCTTCTCTGGGCAATTCAGTACTAAACCACATTCCCAGGCTCTGATCCAGCTGTCTCAGGCATTTCAGGAAGAAGTCCTCAGGCATTTTTTTGTGTTCCTACCACTGTCTGGATCTAATGTCTACCTTCTGAGACCCTGGATTTAACCCGTGCCTGGGAGGACATTGCAAACACTCAAATTGTTCAGAGCTGTTACTGCTCACTTGGGTTTGATATTGAGGAGTGACAGAGCAGGTGGGAAGTGGCACTGGTTCTGTGCTGTGACAGGGGCTGGACACGAGCCCAGGGGTGCCCAGGGGTCCCCAGGGGTGCCCAGGGGAGCAGGAGGCCGATGGTCCCTGGGCTGTGCCAGCCCCAGTGTGGGCACAGCCCCAGGGCAGGGATTGTCCCCCAGGGCAGGGATTGTCCCCCAGGGCAGGGATTGTCCCCCAGGACAGGGATTGTCCCCCAGGGCAGGGGTTGTCCCCTGTGCTGGCCCTGCTGAGGGACCCCCTGGAATCCTGGAGAGCCCAGGAGAGGCTGGAGAGTGTCCAGGGAAGAGGCTGGAGCCCCAGGAGGGGCTGAGGGAGCTGGAAAGGGGCTCAGCCTGGAGAAAAGGAGGCTGAGGGGGAATTTCTGGCTCTGCACAAGTCCCTGGCAGGAGGGGACAGCCGGGGGGGTCGGGCTCTGCTCCCAGGGAACAGGGACAGGAGGAGAGGGAACAACCCCAGGCTGGGCCAGGCAGGCTCAGGGGGAACATCAGCAGGAATTTCCCCATGGAAAGGGGGCTCAGGCCTTGGAGGGGCTGCCCAGGGAGGTTTGGAGTGTCCATCCCTGGAGGTGTCCCAGGAACACCTGGCCATGGCACTCAGGGCTCTGAGCTGGGGACAAGGTGGGGATTGGGCACAGGGTGGATTCAGTGATCCCAGAGGGCTTTTCCAACCTCAGTGATCCCTGGAGATGCTGGAGGTGAGCCCTGGAGCCGGTGCTGGAACACCTCTGAACCATTTCCTTTCTCTTTGGTTTTTTTCTCCAGATTCCAGAGACTTACTAAAGGAATTTCCACAACCTAAAAACTTGCTCAACAGTGTGATTGGCCGAGCCCTGGGCATTTCCCATGCAAGAGACAAGCTGGTGTACATCCACACTAACGGGCCAAGGAAAAAGGTAATCCTTGGTGGGAAGGAGCCATGGAGCTGCTAATCCTGGAAATAACTTCCTAGAGAAAATCATAGAAGAGTTTTAATTCCACTTAAAAGTTGTGTGATAATTTTTCAAACAAGAAATATTCTCACTTCTTCCTATTTTTCCTGACCTTTGTGTGCTTTCAAGGTGTGTAAATGCAGGTGCTGTTCCTCTTTTTGTGTGGATATTTTTAAGTAACTTGCTGTATCTGGCCTTTCAGCAGGAAGACACAGAGTTTGTGTTTAAATGTACTTAAAGGTGTCCTACTACCTCAGAAAATTAAGATTTAAAAGC
Organism: Parus major; assembly: GCF_001522545.3. Lineage (NCBI taxonomy): Eukaryota > Metazoa > Chordata > Aves > Passeriformes > Paridae > Parus > Parus major. Next base: position 155,205 of record NC_031769.1, read on the forward strand.
TGTATTTTAGCCCTTAGGAAGCCTAGATTTGATTGTAGATTCCAGCAGAACAAATTCTGAAGCCTAAAATGTCCAATTGTGACCAGAAAAGAGGAATTTCTTTGCTATGGAGGGAGGCTTTTCATAGTACTTAGGAGCAGAATGAAATGCAGCCTCTTTGTTAAATGTAGCAGAGGAATTCCAAACAGTTTTCCAGGTAGTTTGATGCCTGAGGCCCAAATCTGGGTCTGGGCTATGAACTGAGCAGGAATTCTTACCTAATGGTGCTCCTTGGTCAAGGCTTTGCCTCCTCCTGTCTCAGCACCTCTCATTCCAGAGCTGAAAGCCCTTTCCAGCTGAAGTTTGACTGTAACCTACATTCCAGGAAAAGACTCAGTTCTGATGGATTAACATTTTCCAAAAACATTCTGTCTAAAATTTCCCAGACAGTTTTTATTGCCACATCCTTTTTAAACATCCCTGGATTTTAGGGGATACATTAGTAATGTTACTTTAGAGTTCTTCATTAGTTGTGTTTGTTTTTCTTGCTCTTTCTTAAGCAGTAGTGCAGTTTCCCAACTTAAATTTTGGAATAGCATAGCCAGTGCCTCATCCCTGAAATTTGGAACACCCCAGGCAGTGCCTCATCACTTTAGTTGGCATAATTGGTTCCTTTTCTTGCCAGCACTTAAACAGATTAATGTGGAGAGTAACTTCAGATCAAAACAAAAAACTAAACCAGGAAAACAATAAAGGAGATAAAGAGCCCTGGGAAAAAAATGAGGGTTGGCTCAGAAAGAAAGAACAACCCAGCAAATGTGGACGGGAGGACAGGTGAGAGCTTGGAGAGCTCTTGTAGAACATGAATGAGGGTTTGTTGAGCATTGAACGAGGGAAGGCACTTGGCCTTCCTGAGACACCTTTTTTCTCAGCAGGTCTGAGCTTTCCAAGCAGAACCCCGAGGCAAAATCCCTAGGAGCTCCCTGGCAGGGCCAGGGGCAGCAGGGCAGCCAGCCAGGTGCTGGAGAGCCAGGAGCTCCAGCCTTGGGGCTTTCCCAGCAGATCCACTGCTGCCTTTCATCTGGGCTGCAGAAACTGCAGAGAATTCCCTAGGCATTTCCCTCTTGGAGCTTTCAGCATTCCTTGCCTGTGCAGGTTTTTATTGCTCCCTTGGTGGGGCTGCGGTTCTGCCAGTGCTGGTGTTGGGCTGGAGCTGGCTGCTCTGTGCCCAGTGGGTGCCTGGCAGCTGGGGCAGTCCTGGGCTGCTCCCGTGGCACTGAGGAAGCAGTTGGGAAGATTTCCTTGGTGTTGGAGAGGGGATCTGCTCCAGGGCACGCTCTGCAGCTTCCCTTCACCGGGAAAAGCCCAGAACAAATCTGCTGCTTTGCTTTCAGAGCAGCACAGCTCCCTGTAACCACTGCCTGCTCGGGTCCCCTGCAGCTTTATTGCTCTTCTGGCCAAGCTTTCTTAATCCAAAGGCTGACAACCGGGAAAATTCCACTTTTTTCAAAGGAATGTCTGAAAAAAAACCAAAACCAAAAAACCAAAACAAAACAGTTGTAGCTACAAGAGCAAACCCACAGGATACTGGGACAGGTTTGGGCTGCTGAGCCCATCCTCAGGGTGTGGAGAAGCCCCCAGGATCGTGCAAAGGGACAGCCCTGGGGTGGGATTGTTCCTTTAATGACCTCCTGGCATTTGTCCCTTGCACAGCCCGTGCTGGACCTGAGCCCTGCAGCTCCTGTGGGGCTGTGGCACCTCTGGGCCCTGCTCAGCCTTTCCTGCAGTGCTCCTGGAACCTGGAACGGAGCTTCCCCTGAGGGCACCAAGACCGTGCTTTGTTCAGTTTGCTTCTGTATCTCTCTTCTTGCCTGGAGGGCACAGATGGTTGGAGTGGATGTGCTCTGGTGGAGGGGAAAGTTTGTCCTGGCTCACCCTGTGCTTCTCCTGCCTTTCAGAAAGTCACTCTCCATATAAAGTGGCCAAAGAATGTGGAAGTGGAGGGCTATGGGACCAAGAAGATCGATGCGGAGCGGCAGGCGGCGGCTGCAGCGTGTCAGCTCTTCAAGGTGAGCTCTGCTGCTGCTCACCCTGCACTGTGCCTGGCCTGGTGATGGCAGCTCTGCCTCTGCCTGTGACCTCCCTTGGCTGGCCCCTCTTAGTCAGGGGTACAGGGTGAACTCCTGAGTCTGAATTCATTTGAGCTTAAAGTCCAACTTGCTTCAGGTAATTCTGGTCTTTGTTCCTTTTGTCCTGGACCTTAATCAGCTCCTTAATCCCAGCATCTACAGCAAGTAGAGTTTCCCTCAGGTGGGTTTGCTGGTCACTAACTCCCACTTCTGACAGCTCAGCTGGCTGTGTTTGCAGTCGTAGGACCTTCAAAGCCTCTTGTTTCCTCTTCATCAAAGCCAGTGTGGCAATTACATGTTGTAATTTACTATTACTCCACAGTTACTCTTTGTTTGGCACTTATTTATGGCTGGAAGTGGGTGTGTGCAGCCAGTATCAAACAGGCACACTAAAACTATAAAGGTCACTCTTGAAGGTGTTTTATAGCTGAGAAGATGCAGTTTTATCTCCAGCTCTGCCCCTGGCTGTTCTGTCTTACCTTGAGCAAGTGAGGCTGATTTTGGAGTTTCCTGTTGGTCTGTGCAGTGGGAACAGGAATATCTCTGTGCCCAGAAGATGCTGGGTGTGCTCTGGCAGTGAGACAGCTTTTGATTTGCTTGTAGATCAGAATTCTGTGTGAGGAAATAGCCAGCCTTCAGAAATTCAGGAGGGCAGTGTGAAAACTCAAGCTTTTTCAGCTGCTTAAGCTGATCCTCTCAACCTGTGATCAGCAAAACTTGTTTCACTCACTGATTCCATTCCACCTCACTCAGTCAGCATTCACTGGGAATACATCCTGGTTTTATCCTCTCTAGTCAAGTTCCCTGCTTTCCTTGAGAGCCTGGAAGTTTTCAAAGGAAGAAAAATACCCTACTGATACATTTTCCCTGAATTTTGGAAATGGATGAAGTGTACTTTAGAACTTAAACCAAAACCCAGCCCCTTGAAACCACAGACTGAGCATGCAAAGTTTTCTTTGCCAGCTAAACTGGAACCTGGCAGAAGACCCTTGTGGTGGGAGGCCTTGTGTGATCACAGCTATAGAAAGAGCTACAAATGCTGCCTTAAAAAGTCGTCAATTCAAGAAAATTAATAGTGTCTGACTAGTTCAGGAGTGAATACTAGAGGTTTGAGTAGAGCAGTGAGCCAGGTGAACTTTGGTGTCTTAGGCCCTCCCACAGCTTTTTATATAAATACAGCTTTTTCTAATACAGGGCCATTAAGGCCATTAAATGGCCTAAAGCTGTAACTCTTAATATATTAAAATTAAAACTAGAACTTAGTGCAGTAGTCTGGTGGTTTCAAAATGGTTTGTGCTGCACTCTGGGTATGTCTGGAGTTTCCTGCAAGATTCAGTCCTAAATGGTGATGGTAGGAGAGTTTTTAATTACTGCAGGCTTGCTTCAGAACCTGACAGGTTAGGGGCATTTTCCTGCTGCTTGTCCAAATAACTGTTCCTGGGAAATGGAAGAGATGAACCATTCCCTGAATTCTCACCCTCTATTAACCCAGATTATGCTAGTTCAGACTAGCCTTCCCAAAAAGATGCATTTCCTGCTCCAAGGGTGGTTTCAAAACTTGAGAGTGCTAAATATAGCCAAGAGTTTGTAAAACCCCAATAAATCCTGGCCCATTCCAAGGAGCTGTGTGGGGCTGAGAGCCCTGCCCAGGGCAGGGAGGGCAGGGAGCAGGTTCCTGTTGGGACAGAGCAGCAGAGGGGGAAGCTCAGAGCTCCTGAGATTGCCTTTCCTCACTGTGTCTCTGCTCCTGCCCCACATCCCCAGCAGGGTGAGGGCTCCCCGAGCTGCAGGGGGTTCCCAGAGCTGTCTCTCCCACAGGGCTGGGGCTTGCTGGGCCCCCGGAACGAGCTCTTTGATGCGGCCAAGTACCGGCTGCTGGCCGACCAGCTGGGCTGTCCCGACGAGCGCTGGTGCTCCGAGGGCAAGTGGCGCTCCAAGTCCGGGCCCTCCCTCGCCGACCTGTCCACCTGCTGGCGCCGCATGGAGCCCGACGATGCCATCCAGCCCATGGAGCAGGGCAGGATGCCCAAAGCCATGAGGAGGGAGGAGCTGGAGGAAGGGGAGCTGGAGGAGGGCGAGCTGGAGGAGGGCGAGCTGGAGGAAGAGGCCATCGATGTTTCGGATTACCTGCCCATGGCACACCAGGACACCCGGACCCCGGGCAGAGACGCCAGGTGGGTCTGGCTGGGAGGGAAGGGAGGGTTCTCCTGTAGCTGGGGGGCAGAGATGGAGATCCTGGAGATGGGCCAGGGGCAGCCTGGTTTTGTACATGGCTGCCATCCAGGGAATGTATAGACTTCTTCCCTGCAGCTCTGCCTTCTGGAGAGGCTGCTGCCAGTCTTGTTACCTGCCTGGTTCTTCTGTGCCCAAAGACATTTCCATCCCCAGACGTGGTGCATGTGCACTTACACCAGCACTTTGACCACCCTGGTTTTGAGGTGTCATGGGGTAGCTTTACCTTTAAGACAGCTGAGGAAAGAGGGGAAGTTGAACCTGCTGGTGGCTGATGGGAGTTTTTCCTCCTGACCAATTATCAGTCATTTCCAAGAATTGACAGCAGATCTGACCATTAAAAAGTGAATTCAACTTGTAAACACCCCCTTAAGAAGTACAGACAGAGTTCTCTAGCTCTCTTTGGAGCAGTGTTAAATCTGCTCCCTTCCATCCCCATAGCTGCCTGCTTGACTTTATGGGACAAATCTTGGATTTTTTAACAGGCATCAGGAGCAAGATCTGTAAGAGATGTAGGTGGTTACTTCTGAGATGTGTTTTTTTAAATTCAGAATGATTTATTAATTAAATCTGTTTTGATCTGTTGATGCCATCTGGTTTGTAGCCTTGGTGTAAAGGTTTGATCACTCTGTAGCAGAGTGATCTTTGCTGGGCTGTGTGGTTGTGACTGACAGGTTACAGTAGTGAGGGACAGCTGCACTCTGCCCATGACCAGAATTACCTGGGCTTTAACTGAGTCGTTTCAGAGCTCTGTAGCACTCCTGGAGTGAGGTGGGTGTGAACACAAGTGGGCATTTGTAGATCCAGCTCTCCTCATGTCCCATGCAGCCGAGGAGGCAGTTCCATTGAAATGACAGACGACAACACCGCCATCCGTGCCCTGACACAGTTCCCGCTTCCCAAAAACCTCCTGGCCCAAGTGATTCAGATTGCAACCTCTTCCTCCACAGTCAAGGTAAGGTGCTGCCTGAGCCCTGCTGGGAGGGAGCTCAGGGGCTCCTGCTGGAATCACTTTGGATGCTTTCTTTGGGCAGCAGAAGTGGGGCGAGGAGGGAAGTTAAAACTAGGCCTAGAGAAATCAGTGTGAACAGCAAAGAGAAGGCTTTGTGGTGAGAACTGAAGGAATGTCTTTATAGAACCATGAGGACTGTTGCTCCTGAGGCCAGGGCAGAGGAGGAGCTGCTATCTGAATGAAGGAGGTATTTTCTAAGGTTTCCTTTCCCCATATATCTGCCACAAGCACAAGGTTGTGTTGCCGGGAGCGATGTGTAACTTCTGTGCTGATAGAATCTTTCCACAACTGCAGTGATCCTCCTTCCCAGGATGTGTCACCCACCTCCCAGAGCTCGTGTGCTCAGCAGAAAGGAGCTGAGCTCCACCCTGAGGCTCTCAGGATGTTCCCACAGTTGTCTGCTCTCACTTTGGCCTAGAGAGCGCCTTGTGAGCTGGGGGGTGGAGTTCAGTGCAGTAACCTTATTCTAGTGCTCTGTTAGAAAAAAATCCAACAGAATCCAACAAACCCAGCCAAAAAACCCGTGGTGAAAGGTCCAGAGGGGCCACACGAGGGGTGGCTGAGGTCACTGGGCTGGTTCAGCTGGAGCAGGGCAGACTGAGGGCAGAGCTCAGCAGGGGCTGCAGCTCCCATCTCTGCTCCCTGGGACAGGAGCCTGGAGACCCAGGACAGCTGGAGCTGTGTCAGGGGAGGGTTAGGGTGGATATCAGGGAGAGGTTCTTTCCCAGAGGGTGTTGGCACTGCCCAGGCTCCCCAGGGAACGGTCCCAGCCCCAAGGCTGCCAGAGCTCCAGGAGTGTTTGGACAGCGCTCCAGGGATGCCCAGGGGGGGTTGTTGGGGGGTCAGGGGAGGGGCTGGGTGCTCCCTGTGGGCCCAGGCTGTCCCACGGAGCCTGGTGCTGTCATTCCCTGCAGGAATACATGCAGTTCCGCACCGTGGGCACCAAGACCAAGATCTGCAAGCTCACACTGCGCTGGCCCTGCCCCATGACCTTCGCTGCCAAGGGCCGGCGCAAGGTGGAGGCCGAGAACAAGGCAGCAGCGCTGGCCTGTCAGAAGCTGAAGGTGAGTGCCCCTGGCTCCTGCTTCCCCTGGGGATGTGCCTGTGGCTACAGGCTCCTGCCTCACGGGGTGTGAGCCTGACAGGACGCTGGAAACTTCCTGAGCTTTCACTTGCATAGTGAGCTAATGCCGAATAAACATTTATTTCCAACCTTGGGATTCCCAGCATGCCAGAACCACAGCAAGAGACTCACCAAGAGGGTTTTGCTGCTGTCGTGGCTGCTGTTCCTCTGCTGGGTCTGCTTGAGTCAGGGCATGTGGTTGGTCCTGGTGTGTGTGGTTCTCCTGAGTTAGAGGAGAGGCAAACAAAGCAGGAATTAATGGTTTTGGGATGGTCAGGAGTTGGCCTATCTGAACACGGGAGCAGAGTGCTCAGTATCCCAGCCCTTGGTGTGAGCAGCCTCAGAGCTGATGGTGTTTGGCTGTTCCCTGCAGAGCCTTGGCCTGGTGGACAAGAACAACAACCCCCTGAGCCATGCCATGTACAACATGACTTCCCTGCGGGAGCTGGGTGAGAACCAGAGGAAGCCCTGCCACATCAAAGTCCCTGAGGCCACCCTGCGCAAGATTGAGAACTACCTGAACCACGTAAGGCTCAGCCCCCTGAGATCCCCTTTGCCTCATCCCATTTCACTTCAGGAACTGGAGGTGTTGGAAAGCTTCCTGCCAAAACGTTGTGGGAATTCATGGTTTGATTGTTGCCACAAAACCTGATCGGTCTCTGCTGCCCTTTTGGGAAGGGTGACTCTTTCTGGGCAGTGGCCCAGTCTTCTTTTGGAAGACTCTGGGATTCTTAAGGTTGAATCCAGAAATTGTGATTGATTAAAAGATCAGCAGCTTTTAATCCCGTGAACATCTGGGCCAATGCTTTGATTTGTGTTCTAGACAATTCCTGACCTGTTGCTCCTTGTACTTCTTCCTGTGGGATGGGGGACTTCTGTTTTTTCTTTTGCCAAGACAGAATATTTCTGGCTTAGCCAAAAGCTTGTGTTTTGCGTAAGTTATGTGTCTGGGTGGTGGTGTAACTTGATAGTTTCCAAAAGTTGTCTTTGAGGGGCTGTTGCAGCTGAAGTTACTGGTCTGTGCCTGTCGGTTCAGGCAGCAGCAGCACCAACACCCCTCCTAAAGTAAGGAATGCAGCAAGGAACTCAGGGGGCTGCCCAAATCGGTTCTCACCTGAAATAACCTCAGTTCAGAACATGGCTGAGTTACCTGGCACCGGAGGAGGCCTTGGCAGAGCCAAGCCAGACTGGCTGAGTGTGCTCCAGGCACTTGTTTCTTGCTGGCCTTCTCAGGGCCAGTACTAACCTTGCTGTCCTTGCCAACTTCCTCCCGCAGTATCCCGTGGACATCAGGGAGTCCCGGCCCCGGATTGCTGACGACATGATGAACCTGACCAAGGAATCCGGAGCGATCAGCGATGCCATCACGGGGAAGACTTACATCCCCATGCTGGAAGCAGAGGAAGTGCGCCTTAGCCAGAACCTGCTGGCCCTCTGGAAAAGGAGAGGAGCCTCCTGGCAGGAGAGCCACCCGCTGCCAGTGGACCCTCACAAGGACACCATCCTGTCAGCCATCGAGCAGAACCCCGTGGTGGTGATAGCAGGAGACACGGGCTGCGGGAAGACCACGCGGATCCCGCAGCTGCTGCTGGAACACTACATCCTGGAGGGGCGCGGCGCGCGCTGCAACGTGGTCATCACGCAGCCCCGGCGCATCAGCGCCATCTCGGTGGCCCAGCGCGTGGCGCAGGAGCTGGGGCCCAACATGAGGAAGAACGTGGGCTACCAGGTGCGGCTGGAGAGCAAACCCCCCGCCCGGGGAGGAGCCCTGCTCTTCTGCACCGTGGGCATCCTGCTCAGGAAGCTGCAGGGCAACCCCAGCTTGGAGGGCGTCAGCCACGTCGTGGTGGACGAGGTGCACGAGCGGGACGTGAACACGGATTTCCTGCTCATCCTGCTCAAAGGCATCCAGAAGCTGAACCCTGACCTGCGCCTGGTTCTCATGAGCGCCACGGGGGACAACCAGCGCTTCTCCCACTACTTTGGCGATTGCCCCGTGGTCAAGGTGCCGGGCTTCATGTACCCTGTGAAGGAATACTACCTGGAGGAGATCCTGGCCAAGCTGGGCCGGCACCGGCACCGGCACTACGAGATCAAGGTGGGTGTGCAGCGAGAAGGGAAGCTGTCCCCCTTGGATGGGACACTGGCTTCTGGCCTATCAGCAGGGGGAGAGCTCGAGCCTGGGACTGCTCCTGCTTGCCTCTGGTTGTTGGACACTGTTTGCTCAGCTTTAATGCCATGCCAGTTCTCGGGAGGTGAAGTCAGCTTAGTAGAACCCCAGAGTATTCTGATTAAATTATGCATAAAGATGTCTTTGCATTGGGGTCAAGTTGCTTTTGTCTCCCTTTAATGGGAAGTTTGATGTTTGAGTAGGCTGAGAGCTGGTTGCTGTGTGTACACAGACAGAGTTGAATGTTTGCACATCCTGGGCAAGCCTGTCCCAGGACTGGGCTGGTTGTGGCTTCCAGCAGTGTTACCTCAGTGCTCACCATCCTGCATGACTGAATTCTCTGATTGCTGCTCTCTGCAACTGGTCTGACCCTGTGGAAAATGCCTTCCAGACGTGTGCTGTGCTCTGGGTAATCCTACACCACTGGTGGGTCATGGAGTCACACAGTCACAGAGGTTGGCTGGCATCTCCAGACATTTTCTGGTCCAACCAGCTGGTCTGGAGTCTGTCAGCCCATTTTTCCAGCCTGGAGAGATCCCTCCCTGTGGCTGAGCAAGAGTCTGGAGTGTCAGCCACTTCTCCCAGTCCTGGATCATCAGCAAACTCACTTGGGGTATCCCCTTGCCTCCAGGGCACTCTTCCCATTGCTGTTGTGGCAGGGATTTTATCTGAGCTTTAATGGTCTGTTCCAAATTCCTGAGAGCTCCAGAAGCTGCTGCTCGGAGCCTGATGGATTTGAACCCCCAGGTGCATGTGGCAGTGTTGTCCACAGAAATGTGGGAATTGTGTGACTTGTGAGGTGCTGTTCAGCAGAGGTGCACACAGCTGACACTGGGAAGGGGCTGTGCACTCTCCCTGCACAGCACCTGTGACCAGAGCAGGTTGCAGATGGAGCCCAGAGCAGGCTCCTGGCTCCAGGTCCTGGGCAGGCTGGCCAAGGGCAGGTGTTTGCTGTCTGCAGAAGGTGCTTTGGAGTGGCCTGTGCTGTGCTGACCCCCCTGACCTGCCTGTCCTGTTCTACCCAGCAATCCGACGACGAGTGTGTCCTTGACCTTGACCTGATCACCGACCTCGTGCTGCAGATCGATGCCCACGGAGAGCCAGGTGGGTCCTACCTCGTCCTGAGCTCTTCCTGCTGCTGGGGGGAGAGAAGGGGAACCCCTGCAGAGCCTTTGCAGAGACACCACGGTGCTGAGCCTCTCGTGCTCCTTGAATTCCTACTCATCCAAGTGGTCTTGAGCCACGTGGCACGAGCAAACTCTGAGTCTTTAGCTGAGACAGGGTTGGATTCCTCAGTGTCCTGGGCTGCTGCTCCAGGACTTGTCTGTGCTCCAGCACTGGCAGCCTTGTGCTGCACAATTACCTTTTGTGTTGGAGCCCCATCCCTGTCTGATACCCTTGCCTGGAAGGGGAAGTGTTTGGGAAGAAGGCAGGACTCTCGGGTGACTTCCAGGAGATTTAAGTGCTTCAAACCTTGGCTATTGACTGTCAAACTCCAGGTAGCCTGGTTGATTTCTGCCCTGGAAGTGTTTGCTCCAGCTGGGGAAGAGCACGTGGATCTCGAGGCTGTGTGTTGCTAACTCCCAGTGTGTTCCAGGTGGGATCCTGTGCTTCCTCCCTGGCTGGCAGGAGATCAAAGGGGTGCAGCAGCGGCTGCTGGAGATGTTGGGCTCACAGAACAGCCGCTACCTCGTCTTGCCAGGTGAGAGGACAGGGCCAGCCCCTTCTTCCCAGCATTCAGGAGAATCTGGGACAATTGGCTTGATGTGCCCCTTCAGCTTTGCTCTGGTACAGAGCTGGTGAGCTTTGATGTCCCAGCTGTGTAATGGTGTGTGGTAAGTGTGAGTAACTCCTCCTAGCAGAGGCTGAGTAAGCTGTGTGTGATCAAAGAGAGTGGCTTCCCTTTTGCCTCCAGCAGTTTGGAATTAGGCAAGGGGAAGGCAGCTCAGTTCTGCACTGCTGGAGCTGCACGCTGAGCCTGCACAGAAAAAATCTCAGGACCTGTTCCGTGGGATGCAGGTGGACTCTGGAGTTCAGCTTTGATCAGTGAATTTAACATTCCTTGCCCCAGGAGGAAAATTACAACAAAAGCCAGCTTTTCTCTGCAAAGCTCTTAAGGGTTTGGGCATTTTTTGGTTTGTTTTTTAGCAGCTCTGCCTGTTCAGTGTCAAAGGAGGCCAGGCAGGAGCAGAGCTTTGAGCAGCTGGGCTGTTGAGAAGTGCAGGTGTGGTTTGGTGGAAAGTGCCTGCTGTCCTCTGCTGGGAGTTGTGTGCAGCACTGAGCTGTGGCAGGGCAGAGCTGGGGGACAGGACAGCAGAGTGGGCCCGTGTGGCAGCGAGAATTCCCTTTCCCCTGCCCTGTGAGGAGGAGCAGCTCCAGAACTGGGCTGTGGGAGGGTGTGGGATTTGTGCCAGGGATATTCCTGGGGAGCCACAGGCTGAAGTGAAGCCCTCCCAAATGACTTGTGGAAGGTTTTTCCCGGGGTGTGGCTGGCAGGAAGCTGCTGGCTGTGACCACTGGTGTCCCCATTCCTGCCCCCCGTTTCCAGACGTGGGAGGTGACGGTACAGGAAGCTCAGCTGGGCAGGTCTGACTCTGGTTTGATTTCCCAGTGCACTCCAACATCCCCATGATGGACCAGCAGAACATCTTCCAGAGGCCTCCACCGGGCGTCAGGAAGATTGTCCTGGCCACCAACATCGCGGAGACCTCCATCACCATCAACGACATCGTGCACGTGGTGGACAGCGGCACGCACAAGGAGGAGCGCTACGACCTCAAGACCAAGGTACTGCTGCCTTGCTGCCTCTGACTCACTTGGGACCCTCTGGAGCACAGGGCTGTGGTCAGAGGAACGTTTCAGGTGCCATTAATGATCCCATTAAGCTCCAAGATGGAGCTGCTTCCTGTTTGGCCCCTGGGGCACAGGCGTTGTGTTGTTTGGGGAGAGTGTTTGACTCCTCATCAGTGTTTGCTGTGTCTGAGCCAGGCTCCCCATCAAATTCTGAGTTCTTTCAAACAAATTTAAGGCAAATCCTACTCCCTTCCCAGCTCTATTTCACCACAGAACACCAGTAGCTTTTCTGTTTGCTTTCAGCCTTTTTCTGATTTCATCAAAAACCTCTTGCTGGCCCTCGCAGGGCAGCCCTGACCTGTTGGATCCTGCTCTTGTTTGCAGCTCTCCTGGCCAATCCCTGTTCCTCAGCTTTCCAAGGGGGATCTGCTGCCCCTGGGCCCGTTCCTGGCAGTTCTGAGCCTGGGAACAACAACCTCTGCCACAACGTGAAGGCAGCTGTGGTGTTGGGAAAAGGAATTGTGGCAGCATCCCTCTGCCCCTGCTCTAGAACATCATCTCCCAGGGCCAGGGGGCCATTGACACCTGGCAGCAGTTCTGGTTTAAACCCAGCCCTTTGGTGTTTCCCAGGTTTATGGCAGCTCAGAACTCAGAGCCAGGGCTGGGATGGGGAGCCCTGGGATGGGGACAGGGACAGGTGTCCAGCAGGTGGCATCTGGGTCCCATCCACGCAGCCCTGGACACAGACCAGCACTGCAAGAGGCAGGAGAGTGGGAAAGGCTTCCCTGGCTCTTTGGGACCATTCATCAGTCCTGAGGGTCTGAGTTCTCTTGGCTGGTGGAAAGATGGTAAAGGGAGGGCCTTTGGATAAGGGCCTGGAGTGACAGGACACAGGGAATGGCTTCCCAGTGCCACAGGGCAGGGTTAGATGGGATACTGGGAGGGAATTCTTGGCTGTGAGGATGGGGAGTGGCTGGAATGGATTTTCCAGAGCAGCTGTGGCTGCCCCTGGATCCCTGGCAGTGCCCAAGGCCAGTCTGGACGTGGCTCTGAGTAACCTGGGACAGCGGGAGGTGTCCCTGCCACGGCAGGCGTGGAATGGGATGGGCTTTAAGGTCTCTTCCAGCCCAAAGCAGTGTGGACTCCATGGAACAGGAGCGAGCTGAGGGAGCTCACCCTGCTGCTGTCCCCACAGGTGTCCTGCCTGGAGACCGTGTGGGTGTCCAAGTCCAACGTGGTGCAGCGGCGCGGGCGCGCCGGGCGCTGCCAGTCGGGCTTTGCGTACCACCTGTTCCCGCGCAGCCGCCTGGACAAGATGCCCACCTACCAGGTGCCCGAGATCCTGCGCACGCCCCTGGAGAACCTGGTGGTGCAGGCCAAGATCCACATGCCAGAGAAAACGGTGAGCACGGCCCTGCAGGACTGAGCAGGAGGGAGAACCCAGAGTGCTGATTGCTTGGGGTCTTTGCTAAATGTGGGGCTGTCCAGGGAAGCTCAGACTTCAGGAAATGTGGATCCCTGAGGTTACAGAGTGAGTCTGGAAGCTTGAAGGGATGGAGAGGGCTGAGCTCATATCCCTGGGCAGAGAGGGAATTGTGCTGCAGCCTGGCTTGCCAAGGGCTCACACCTCTATGGGAAACAGGCTCACTCTTTCCCTTTGCCCTTCCCCTGCTGTGTTGCAGGCAGTTGAGTTTCTCTCCAAGGCTCTGGACAGCCCTGACATCAAAGCTGTGGATGAAGCCGTGATCTTGCTGCAGGAGATTGGTGAGTTAATTCTGAGTCCTGGAAACGTTTGCATGGAAGTGGGACTGGCACAGGCTGCCTTGGGCAGGATTGTCCCTGCATGGGGATAGCCCTTCATAGTGACCTTCCCAAACCACGTGCCCTGTGCTGTTTTATTTCTCACACTGCTTTGCTTAAAAACTGGGGAAAACTTTCCAAGGTTAAAAAAATAAAAGGGAAGCAACAGAAAGAAGGGAAGTGGATTGGAGTTCAGAGGTGAGGGACAGAAGGGTGATCTGGAGTTCAGAGGTGAGGGACAGAAGGGTGATCTGGAGTTCAGAGGTGAGGGACAGAAGGAAGGAAGGGATGATCTGGAGTTCAGAGGTGAGGGACAGAAGGAAGGAAGGGGTGATCTGGAGTTCAGAGGTGAGGGACAAAAGGGTGATCTGGAGTTCAGAGGTGAGGGACAGAAGGGTGATCTGGAGTTCAGAGGTGAGGGACAGAAGGAAGGGAAGGGATGATCTGGAGTTCAGAGGTGGGGGACAGAAGGAAGGGGTGATCTGGAGTTCAGGGCTGAGGGACAGAAGGAAGGAAGGGATGATCTGGAGTTCAGGGCTGGGCCCTGTTGATGGTCCTGTGGCTGTGACAGGTGTTTCTTTGTCCTAGGCTCAGTTAGAGCTGGAGGTTCTGGGTGCTCATTGCAGGCCCCAGTCCGTGTGCCTCTGCTGGAGGTCACCCCAAATGTTCCCAGCCCCGGCAGTTCCCGTTCTGGGGGCGCTGGGGGCTGACAGATGTGCCGTGTGTGTGGCTCTCCTGCAGGAGTGCTGGACCAGCGGGAAGCCCTGACCACCCTGGGCAAGCGCCTGGCCCAGATCTCCACGGACCCTCGGCTGGCCAAGGCCATCGTCCTGGCCTCCATCTACCGCTGCCTGCACCCGCTGCTGGTCATCGTCTCGTGCCTGACGCGGGACCCCTTCAGCAGCAGCCTGCAGAACCGCGCCGAGGTGGACAAGGTGAGGAGCCCCCGGCGCGGCTGGGGACAGCGCTGGGGGCTGCCCGTGGCTCACCCGTGTCCCTGTGCCAGGCCAAGGCCGTGCTGAGCCGGGAGAGCGGCAGTGACCACCTGGCCTTCGTGCGGGCGGTGGCGGGCTGGGAGGAGGTGCTGCGGCGCAGGGACAGCCGTGCCAGGGACAACTACCTGCAGGACTACTACCTGTACGGGCCCAGCCTGCGCTTCATCAACGGTGAGTTCTGCCCACCCTGCCCCTCCCCTGGCCCAGGCTGCACAGGGAGAAACACGGGCCACAGACGGGCTGTGCTGGGTCAGGACTGCGGGACCGGGCAGGGTCTGGCTTTGGCCCAGCACAGAGCTCCTGTCCCAGCCCAGGCTGGCGCTGCCCTGCTGAGGTGACTCATTCCATGGGGGGAAGGAGAGGGTGGATCTCATCCCTGGGGCTGTCTCCTCCCTCCAGGCCTTGTGAAGCAGTTCTCTGAGAACCTCTATGAAGCCTTCCTGGTGTCATCCCCGTCCGACTGTACCATGCCCTCGTCCGTGTGTAACCAGTACAGCGAGGAGGAGGAACTGGTGAAGGGCGTCCTCATGGCTGGGCTCTACCCCAACCTCATCCAGGTACGGGCAGTGCCATCGCTCTCTGGGGATGGCTGTCACAGCAGGTGGCACCATGAAGTGCTGAGGTGCCAGAGAAGCTTCTGCTCTCTTGGGAGTGAGTGTCCCAACCAGGCATCCTGCCCTGGGCTCTGGCCTGTGCTCCAGGGCTGTCCCTGATCACCACTCATGAGGAATGGCCACCCCAACTTGTGTGGGTCAGTGCTTGGGTTCTCATCACTCGCTTTGGGAGCCATTGAAGTGACATTTTTCTCCAGTTTGCTGCCTGAGGTGGCGCTGGGTGACTGCCAGCTCTGGTCACCCCAGGAAGGCGCTCCCCTACCCCCTGAGTAGTGGAGGGACCCCTGTCAGAGGGGTGGCTGTGGCTGTCGGGGCTGCTCTGGCCGGGTGTGTGACACTCCCCTCCCGTGGCAGGTGCGACAAGGCAAGGTGACGCGCCAGGGCAAGTTCAAACCCAACAGCTACGCGTACCGGACCAAGGCCGGCACCGTGCTGCTGCACAAGTCCACCATCAACAGGTGGGTGTTTGGGGAGGGGGTCCCGCGGGGCCGCGGCCGCGCCCGGCTGACGGGGCTGCTCCTGCAGGGAGGCGTCCAAGCTCTACAGCCGCTGGCTCACCTACTTCATGGCCGTCAAGTCCAACGGCGGCGTCTTCGTGCGCGACTCGTCCCAGGTGCACCCGCTGGCCGTGCTGCTCATGACCGACACCGACATCCACGTGCGAGGTGAGTGTGCCGGGGTGCCCGGCCTGCCCCGGCTGCTGCTCTGCAGGCTGTGCCTGACCACCCTGGGGGCAGGAGCTGAGCTGGCAGCATCCCACTCCTTGTCCCTGGGGATGTGTCCTGAGCTCAGCAGGGCCGAGCCATCGGTCACCCGTGGGAAACCTGAGGATCCCAGATCAGAGCTGCCTGGTTCTGTGGGGGCTGTGGGCCC
>NC_031769.1:171234-172843 GCF_001522545.3 Parus major
ATCAGAGCTGCCTGGTCCTGTGGGGGCTGTGGGCCCTGCTGAGCCCCCAGATCAGGCTGGAAGGACGTGGGGAGGAGGAGGAGCCCCAGCAGCCCCGTTCCCGCTCACACGCTCTCCCTCCCCTCAAGATGACGGCTGGCGAGCGACCGTGTCCCTGACGGACAGCGACCTGCTGGTGCTGGAGGGGGACTCGTACACCATCCGCCTGCTGCGCGACTTCCGCGTGTCCCTGTCCAAGATGGTGGAGACGTGCCTGTGCTACGAGATGGCCGCGATCCCCGGGGACCTGCACCACCAGCACAGCCAGCTGCTCGACATCCTGGTGGATCTGCTCAAGGGCCCTCCCGGCAGCTTCGGCTCGTAGGCGCAGCTGCAGCCTCGTGTGGGGACTTGTAATTTGTATAAAGATGTTCACAAATGTTTATTTAAATAAAGTTCTATTTATCCCTTGTGAAGTCATCTCTCTCCATCCTAGAAGATTAATGTTGTCTGAATCTCCTGCTGTCGGCTCCGTGCATGGTCACCGCGTGGGAAGAGCAGCGCAGTCCCGCCGGGAACGGACTGGGAGTGCCGACGGACCCCGAGCTCGGTGGACGCCCGCCCGCCTCCTCCGCTCGTGCCACCTGCCCGGGAACACGGACACGGCCACCGCGGCCCCTCTGCCCCCTCCCCACGGGGCCGGGCCGCAGCCGCTCGGGGCTCCAGGAGGACGGACGTCCCGGCTGTGCCAGGATCGTGGATCCGGCGGCTCCGGCAGCCGGGGGATGGCCCAACCTCGTCTCTCCGCGTGGAGGAAGCCCCGAGAGCGGCGGACGGGGAGGAATTCCACGCGGGATCCGAGGGGCCCTGCCGGCCCCAGCACCGTCGTGGCGTCCCAGTGTGAGATGTGACTCGTCCTTCCCACCCTGCCTGTACTTCTCGTCCTCTTGCGTTGTTCCTGGTTTTTTTTAAATTCCTGTTCTCCCCGCGTGGAGGAGGCCGGATCCCTGTCCCTTGTGCACCACAGGACGTGATTGTAGCTGCCGGGCCGCCTGCGAGCGCCGCTCCTGCGGGAAGCCGGGAGCAGAGGCACAAAACCCTTTGTTTTCTATGAACAGGGACCATATTTCTGTGGAAGGAGGATTGTGACAGGCACAGCACTCACTGAGGAATCTGGAGTTTAATCTCAGCTTTGCCTTGGATTCTCTGTCCGAAGAAGACAGTGACCTACCTCACAGGGCTGTTGTGAGGGTCGGGGTTTGTACCGGGAGCCTCGGGCCCAGGGCTGTGCCCCCCGGGGCCTGGGCTCCTTTCTTTTTATTCCCATTTCTTACGCTCTTTGTACCTGCAGCCGGGAATGGGAGCGAGGCCGTTTCCATGGCCCCGGGGCCACCCTTTGCTTCTCCCAGTTGTCCCATTTCAGTTCCTGCTCATGGGCTTTCAGGAGCCCTGGCTGTGCCAGCACAAGGCCCGGGGGGCCCTTGGAGTCCTGTGGCCTGGGCTCGCTCCAATCCGCTCATCTTCATTTCACTTGCTTGAGGTTGTCACTATTATTTGACCAGTGTTTGTTTCTTTTGGCCTGTATAATGGGCAGTATGGTTTTCCCTTCCAGCAGGTTTAAAAAAAAAAA
>NC_031769.1:176473-177165 GCF_001522545.3 Parus major
CCAGCACAGCCCTGCCCGGCCCAGAGTGACCCCAGCCTCGGGACAGGAACGCGTACATTCAACTCGCACCTCATTCGGAGCACAAGTCCCCTTTCCCCCAGGATTTGCTGCCTCCAGCCCCTTCCCCCAGCAGCGTTTGAGGTCTCGGCATTACCCAGCTCATTCCTCCTCTCCAGCCGGGAAACGAAATCATTCCCACCACACACGGCTCCTTCCCAGCCTAGCAGTATGTACAGCCGCCCTCAAAATAAAATTAAAAAAGAAATCCGTATTAAAACTGAAGCTGTCCTAGAAACACCACGGCGAACTAGTGTATCTGGATTTAGTTCATCAGCTACACACAGGCACAACGAGTGTTAGAGAAGTGGCACAGAAGCACAGGCCGGGGGCTGAGCTGGGCTGGGCTTTGGGCAGGGACAGCCTGGGCACAGCCACAGAGCTCGGGAAATTGGAATGGAGAAAAACAACGCAGGGGGAAGGAGATGTCGCTGTCCCTCTGCAGCGGGGCAGGGCGTGTTGGGTTTTTGCAGTCTCAGAAGATAAAGTGCAGTGTTGCCATTTGCCTTCCTCCTGCAGTCCCTGACCGGGACCAGCTGCGTCCCTTCACCCCGGGCCTCACCTGGGCACCCCGGGAATCTCACCCAAGGGAATTTCATCCTGGGGAATCTCATCCAAGGGAATTTCATCCTGGG
>NC_031769.1:177255-180687 GCF_001522545.3 Parus major
CATCCAAGGGAATTTCATCCTGGGAAATCTCATCCAAGGGAATTTCATCCTAGGAAATCTCATCCAAGGGAATTTCATCCTGGGGAATCTCATCCCAGGACACCCCGGGAATCTCATCCCAGGGAATCTCATCCCGGGGAATCTCATCCTGGGACACCCCGGGAATCTCATCCCGGGGAATCTCATCCTGGGACACCCCGGGAATCTCATCCCGGGGAATCTCATCCCAGGACACCCAGGGAATCTCATCCCCAGGGAATCTCATCCCCAGGGAATCTCATCCTGGGGCATCCCAGGCCACCACAGGTCCGGGGTGCCCCAGGAGGAGCAGCAAGAGGAACGCAACATCTCGGCCTCCACCTCCTCTTTGGCTGCCCCTGGCCATCTCTGGCTCTGCCCATCGGCACCAGCTCTGCTCCCTGTCCTGAGATCCTGGAGCTCCAGCCCGTGCCGAGGCCACCCTGGCTGCTCACAGCCGGGAACCACCGTCCTGCCCAGGGGCTCACCCTGCTCCTCTCCTCTCCTCTCCTTCAATTTTTCCCTCAATTCAAACGTTGGAAAAAACAAAAGAAAAATCAACCAAACAAAGCCAAGGCTGCCGAGCTGAAGCTGGCGTGTAGAATTTAGCAGTAAAGAAAGAAGGAAGCGTCACGGAGGGCAGTGATATATACCGGGACACGGGAACCAGCGCGGAGCTCCAGCGCCGGGGGACACACACGGACACACACGGGGGACACGGATCCCCAGCTGGGATCACAGGGATGTGGAGAGGAGGGGAGAGGAAGAGGAGGAAGAGGAGGAGGAAGGGAAGCATCAGGAGGTCTCTGGGTATATATAACCGCCCCTTTCAGGTGCAAATCTGCATCGCTCCTTTAAATTTGTATTCGGATGAAAAAGCACTTATGAAACTACCAGACGACTTTGATTCAAACTAGTACATTTTAATGCCATTTTATTAGAAACCATGCAAACTTTAATATAAAAAATACAAGTGCAATAAGAATCTTTGTGTGTAAATACAGATTCCGGGTTATCGTGTCATTGTCGGCTTCCCAAAGAAATACTCCCACAAGCACGAGAAGCTGCAGGCTTCCCTCTGTCCCCTCCTGGAGCAGCCCCCCTTAGCACACGCCTGGTTCAGTTCTCTTTGATCCCAGTGTTTTGTTATTCTGTTTGCTTTTTTTATTTTGCTTTAGATTACTTTGACCACCCAAGAACACTTTTTGTTTTGTTTTCCTTTAATTTATTTACACTTCGTTTTCTTTAGTGTCATTTGAAACGAGGAGCTCCAAGAGAGGTTAAATCTCCTTCCTCATCAGAGCTGCACCTCCCTGGCACCGAGCCTGCCCTGCTGCCCCTCCGAGGGCTCCGGGGTCCCTCTGGGATGAGCTCCCGCTGCCTCCTGCCCTGCTCATCCCGGCTGTCACCCCAGCAGCGCACACCCCACACACCCCACACACCCCACGGACCTGCTGCAGCCTCGGAACTCCCGGCCCGAGCCTCCTGCTCCCTTTCCAGGCCCTGGAAAAACCCTGAAAAACCGGAGAGATGCCAGAGCCCGGCCCTGCCGTTAATAAATAAACCACCTTTGCAGAAGGCACCCCGGGCTCCCGAGCATCAATTAGCACATCTCGAGCATCAATTAACTCATCTCGAGCATCAATTAACTCATCTCGAGCATCAATTACCACATCTCGAGGTCAACACAGGCTCCACCTGAGCTCTCACAGCAAGTTTGCCCTTTACACATTCCTGTGCCTTTCGTTCCAGACATGGCTTAATCCCATGAACTCGCTCCATCGTTTTAAAACGTTAAAAAAAAAAGCAGAAACAAAACCCCAAACAACAACAAAGAAGTGACAAGGGCTGGATATGTCAGTCAGAAGCCGGCACGGCAGCAGCGGTTAAATGTCCCTACTCTCCTACGGGTCGGAAAAGAAGGAAAGAGAAAAGGAAACTTAGCACGGGTTCGAACACGATAAATCATCATCAACACTTCGTCACAAAGAATAAAAGGTTCAAGTCAACAGTTAAAACAGCCTAACGAGTGTGGAGGGGATTCATCAGCATCCCACAGGCGGCAGAAACTGAAGCGGCGAGGAGGGAAGGGGTTAAAAAAAGAGCCAGAAAGAAAGATCGCAGCTTATCCCTGTTAACTCGGCCCGGCCTCAGCCTCACCCGCGGGGCTCTGCCCTGCCCGGGGGCACCGAGAGAGGGAGGGGAGCCCCCGGGACCCCCGGCCCGAACACCCCACATCGTCCCCTTCCCACCTAAAGGCAGAGCCGGGTTAAGAGAGCCAAGCTGGGTCCCCGGGGGCGCGGGGGTCACAAGCCTTGCTGGCGGTGCCGGGGAGGCCACGGAGCCCAGGCTGGAGCTGGTGCTACGCCGGGGGCAGGTGCTGCTGGAAGGGGTGGGGGGTTTGGAGACGATTTCAGCTCCGTGGTCCGTTCGAGCCTCGGCCTTCGCACGGATCAGCTGGTGAGACTCAATCTGCAGCGACACAGGGGCAGGGGACAGGGGCGCGGGGAGAGGACGAGACAAGGGGCAGGAGGGGAATGGAAGACGATACCATAATGTCATCATTAGATGCCTGGAAGATAAAAGGCAATTTTCTGAATTAAAAGAAAGGCACGACAGCCCTGCAGCCGCCGCTAGCGGCGGTCGGGGCTGCGGTGCCTGCCGGGCTCCCTCCCCCCGGCACTCACTTGTTTCTTGGATGCGGCTGTCGAGGCTCTGAGGTTCCCTTTGGTCGCTGGGGCCCGGCCCCACTCCGTTCTGGGGCAGCACACCCGGGCCCGGCCCCGCTCCGTTCGGCTCCGAGCCGCCCTCCACCTGCGGGGACAACCGGGGTGATGGGATCCTGCAAATCCTGTAAATCCTGCGGGGTCTGACACAGCCCCCAGCTCAGCCCTGCTCCAAATCACAGCTGGAACAGCTGTAACAGCTGCACGGGGAATGGCAAGGACAAACCCCGCTGTTCTGACCCAGGGCTGATGCTGGATCCTGAGCTGGGGACACCCAGAGCAGCCCTGGCTGCCCCTGGATCCCTGGCAGGGCCCAAGGCCAGGCTGGACATTGGGGCTGGAGCCCCTGGGATGGTGGGAGGTGTCCCTGCCATGGCAGGGGTGGGATGAGATGACTCTTAAGGCCCCTTCCAGCACAATTCCCAGCTCCCTGGGGTGGTGCCGTGCCCACAGGTCCCTCAGGGAGGGAATGTCCCCTCCCTGAGCACAGATGTGCCACTGCTGCAGGCAGACCTGGCACAGTTTGTGTTCCCCTGGGAGAGGGGACAGGTCAGAACCAGGAAAGCTGTGCTCTGCTCTCATCCTCACAAACAGGAGTGATCCCTGCTCTCAGGTTCCAAGAGGAAGGATGGACATGGGCAGTGCCAGCCCTTGGGAATGCCCAGCAGGGTCACACACCCTGAGGAGG
>NC_031769.1:181081-191010 GCF_001522545.3 Parus major
TCCTCACCCTGGGTTCCCTCCTCACCCTGAGTTCCAGCCTCACCCTGGGGTGCACAGCAGAGCCCCAGAAGCAAGGAGGCTGTAACAGGCTGTGGTGGAGGAGCTGCACTTGAGGAGCAGCAGGAGGAGAACTGGATCAAAGCCATTCCCTGGATGTGGCAGGTCCCTGCTCTCACCTTGATGGCTCCTCCAGCCGGCGAGTGTCCCACGTTGTCCAGAGACCCCACTTTGGCCTGGGCCTTCTCCTTGAAGTTCAGCTTCTGGTTCTCGATTTTGACGTCTCCTCCCCCTGCAGGGACACGGACAGGGCTGAGTTTGGGGCCAGCAGTCCCACCCAGGTGTTCCCAGCCCTGCCCCAGAGCTGCTGGGGACCCTCTGGAGGAGGGACAGGACAAGTTCCACGGTCACTGGAAGGCTCAGCCTCTCCCCAGGACAAGCTTGGTTTCAAACTGGAAGACTGAAGTTGGTGATTTCCAGCCATGCCAGCAAACAGGGCCCTGGGGAATGCTGCCCATGCAGACAGGCTGAACAGATCCCCCTGATCTGCTCCTGAGGCTGCCTCCCCCAGCAGAGCTGTGAAATGCCACCCCCACACCCCTCACTGGTGCCATTCCAAGGCTGAGTCCCACTGTTGCTGTCCCTGTGTCCCTGTCCCTGCCCAGGCCTCCCCAGCTCAGCCATCTGTGCATGCAGCAGTGCCAGGACAGCTCCTGCTCCTGCCTCACTGCCTTCCTGCCCTCCTTATCCTTCCCCTGCTCCAGCCTGGCACCCCGGGCACCCCTGCCTGCCTGGACAGCTCCTCCCTGGCACTGCAGCCTCAGGAGGAGCTGGAGGTCAGAAAAAGAGCTGCAGAAATTTTAGCAAGAATTTTCCAGAATGGGAAAGATTCCAGAATGCTGCAGTTCCCATTAATCACAGAATCCAGAATCCTGGAATGGGTTGGGAGGGACATTAAGGATCATCCAGTGCCATCCCCTGCTATGGTAGGGACATTTCCCTCTGTCCCAGGTGCTCCAGCCCCAGTGTCCAGCCTGGCCTTGGGCACTGCCAGGGATCCAGGGACAGCCCCAGCTGCTCTGGGCACCTGTGCCAGGCCCTGCCCACCCTCCCAGGGAACAATTCCTGCCCAAAATCCCATCCAGCCCTGCCCTCTGGCACTGGGAAGCTTTTCCCTCTCATCCTGGCACTGCAGGCCTTGGGAAATCATTGCTCCCCATCTTTCATGGCTCCCTTCAGATCCTGCAAGGCCACACTGAGGTCACCCCAAAACCCTCTCCAGGTGAACAATCCCAACTCTCTCAGCCTTTCCTCACAGGGGAATTCTTCCCACAGACTGGGATCCCCAAAGATGATTCCTGCATGGACAGGGCCACCTTTCCCTGGCTGCAGTCAGTCCATATCCCAGCAGCTTCTCCGACAGCTGAGATCTTGCTAAGCACAGCTTTGCCTCCCGGCGACATCGTTCAACCCTGAGCCCCCCTCTGCGAGCCTGGCACGGCTGAGGGTGGAAATGGAGGGGTTTGTTCCAACAAAAGCAGCTCATCCCTGTGGGAGCTGCTGGCTGTGCTTCCATCAGGCCGGACAAGGGCAGCGATTGTCGCTCCCAGCTCGTTACTGGCGGAGGTCGCGGCCGTGGCACCGCGTTCCCAACGCGCCACCGGAGCCAGGGGCTCCTGCAGGAGGGACCTGCTCCAGCCTGGGGCTGGGGAGGCTGCAGGGCACTCCCAGAGGGGACAAAGAGCAGCCTGTGCCGCGGTTCCCAGCCCTGGGCTCTGAACTCTGCACGTTCATGGGTGGAAAAGCGTCCCCAGGCACTGGGGGCCAGCTGAAGGCACTGAACTGAGTGCTGAACTCCTTCAGGCTGAGCCAGCACCTCGGGCTGGGCACAGCCTGAGGAGAAACCTGAGATCCCCAGGAATTCAGGCAGAATTCTCAGCAGGGAGCAGCCAATTCCCACACTCAAACCAGAAAATTCACCCAAGGGCCAGAAGGGTTTCATGGGAGGCAGGAGCTGGACTCAAAGCTAAAAGGAGCTTTGTATGAGCTCTGAAGAACTGGAGGGAATTTCCTTTATCCTTCCACGTTCCATGAACAGCCTGGGATGTTCAGAGTGCCCCAAAGCCCTCTGTGAGCATGGATGAAGCTTCCTGGAATGATCATGGGAAGCAGCCACATTTTCCTTCTCCATGAGCAGGAAAAGCAGAAATGAGTTAAAGCTGGAGGTTATCTGCACAGGCAAGAGGACATCCCACATCTCCTAATCCCTGCTCATGAAAACACCAGGAACTGTGGAAGAAGCATTTTTAGGAATGCCCAGAAGCACTGGGGACACCCCTTGAAAGCAACAAGCCCCTTAAACTATTCCAGTTCCAATCCAGGACCGTGTTTCAGGGACAAAACTTACAGACAAATGAGGAAATGGCAAAATTCCTACCTGGCTTATGCTTGATATTTGCTTTAGATCCACACTTGGAGGACACTTTGGAAAGGTCGACTTTCTTGTTCTGGATCTGCACCTGGAGGGACAAAAAGCAGCAGCTGAGCACAGAGGAAGCTCTGCAGGCTCTGGAGGTCCAAGGGCAGCTCAGACACCACGCTGTGCCTGCTGAGCCTGTGCCCTGCTCTCCCTCGTTATTCCTCCTGCAGATCCCCAGGAATCCTGGAGTGCTCCCAGCTGTGAGCCAGGGGCAGCGAGGGACAGAGCCCAGGCAGCAGGACAGAGGGACAGAAGCAGCAAGAGGCCAAGCTCAGGGTCCAGCTCAGGATCCAGCAGCTCTGGGAACAGCAACAATAAAAACCAACCTTGCCTGGAGCCACGGTCCCCACACGGCTCCTGCCCAGCCTGGGGACACCTCCCAGAGCCCCCCACCAGCCCCAGCCTCTGCTCCCCACCACCATGGACAGCCTGGAGAAGCTCCAGGGACACCTCAGAGCCCCTTGCAGGGCCTGAAGGGGCTCCAGGAGAGCTGGAGAGGGACTGGGGACAAGGGATGGAGGGACAGGACACAGGGAATGGCTCCCACTGCTTGGATGGGATATTGTGAATTGGGAATTCCTGGCTGGGATGGAATTCCCAGAGCAGCTGTGGCTGTCCCTGGGTCCCTGGCAGTGCCCAAGGCCAGGCTGGAAGGGTTTGGAGCAGCCTGGGACAGTGACAGAGGTGTCCCTGCCATGGCAGGGCTGGCTCTGGATGATCCTTGAGGTCCCTCCACCCAAACCAGTCTGGAATTCTCTGAGGGATGATGGTGCCCAGATGGAATGCACTGCTCCAGGAATCCATCCCTCTCCAGGACAGTGCTGAGAGCAGCCACCAGCTGGAACCTGCAGGCTCAGAAGTTCTGCTCCAGGTCAGCTCACAGAGGAAACCCAGGGATTTCCTTTTGGATATGACAAGAACTCCTTGACCCACCAGCTACTCTGGGAGTTTCCTGAGAGTTCTCAGGATAATTTGGCAAAACTCTTCCCAGGGAAGCAGGGATCCATCCTCCTGCTCTGTGAGCACAGGGAGGAGTCCCAGGACAGCACAGCTCCTGCCACGTCCCCAGCCCTGTGACAGCCCCAAAAGGTCAATCAGACCCTGACTGGATTTTCTCAGGGGTTGTGAGTAAAGTTCCTACAGCTTTAATCACCAGTCCTTGCTTGCTCAGACCTGAGATTCAATTTATTTCACAGGATGCACTTTGAAATGCTGCTGCTTGTTAGAGCTGGGACTCCTGAGATCCTGACTGTCCCCCTGCATGGAAGGGTCTGTGTAGGAGACAGGAGCTGCAGAGCCAAACACAGACTGTGTGCCAGAAATAAACTTTGGGAGTTTGGCAGAGGCTCAGCTGGGGACTGTGAGCCTCAACTCTTGCTGGGTTTTCTGTCCCTGAGCACTTCCCAATCCAGCCAAGCCACAGGACAGGGAAACACTCCAAATTCCCTTCAGACCTTCACCAACACAACACTGCACTTTGTAAATTCCACCTCTGCTGCTTCCTCTGAACAGAAAGCTCGGTCAAAGGTTGGGCTCGATGGTCTTGGAGATCTTTTCCAACCTCAGTGGTTCTGAGAGTGGGAAATGCTAAAGAAAACCCATCAAAACCTTTTCCCCAGGAAACTGAAGTCTGTTTGTGTCTTTCTGGTGAGTGTAAGGTGAGCAGGAACCACAGCTCCTGCCTCTGGGGGATCTTGGCATGGAGAAGAAATGATCTCCTTGGATGAGGGCACCATCCTGACCAGAGAGCCAGCCTGGAGCCACCTGGGTGGGCTGGCAGGACAATGCCCAGCCCTGGGAGTGTCCCAGGCCAGGCTGGGCAGCCCTTGGAGCAGCCAGGGGCACTCAATGATCTTTAAGGTCCTTTCCAACCCAAACCATTCCATGTCCATCACTTCCACCACAGCAGCCCTGCAGCTCCACCAGGAATCTTTTCCAAACCACAGCACTCCTTTAGGATCCCTAAAAGCTGAAGGCACAGACCAGAGGAGACCTTCCAGACAGCTCCAGCTGGGATCAAACACTGGGAATTCCACCAGAAGGGATCATCACAACTACTTGAACAAGAAAACACCTTGGAGGAGGTCGCTAAAATCACAGTGCTCCAAAGGGAGGGGGGAAGACACAAAAATGAATTAAAGAAAATGAATTTTTTTGGGAAGACACTGAGCAGTCACATCCACACTGCCTGAGATGGAGGGCTGGGAATGCTTGCCTGGAGCTGCTTTGGGAGCATTTGGAACCTGGAAATGAGCTTTTGGCTCAGAAAATGCAGAATAAAGAGCTGCTTAAGTAGTTGAGCAAGGAGTAAAACCACAGTGGTGAGAGGGGAGTGTGGGAGAGGAGAAGAGAAGAAGAAAGCAGGGACACAGCTGTCCCCAGGGCTGGGAATGCCTGGCACTGCAGAGGGAAGGACAGGATGGTGATTCAGGAGCAGAAGGACACTTCACTGACACAGTTAATTAGGCAAGGAAAGATTCCCCCACATTTCAGCCCCATTTCTGGTAGCCTGAAAGAACAGGAAAGGCACCTGTGAGACTCCTGAAAGGCTGAACAATGTAAAGATGGCAAAATTGAAGTGGTTTATAAAATACAGCTCCTTGGAGTCCATGGACAGGGAAATGCTCCAGAAACTGTCACCAGGGTGGCCAAGGACACTTCTGCCACCAGCTGGGGGACAGGACCAGGTGGAACAGGCAGCAGGAATAGAAACTGGGCTCAAAAACCCCCTGAGGGCTCCCCACAGACAGCAGGGCTCACAGCAGCATTCCCAGATATCCTGTGGGAGCATTTCCATGGAAACACTCCCATAGACAGGTGTAAATCATGGAAACAGCAAGTGAGAAGCACAAATCCCAAACCCCCAGCAGGGATGTGGGAAGGCAGCCTGGGATCAGTGACTTCAGCATCTGTCTGTGGCCACCTTGGCAAGCAACCTGGAGGGAATTCATTTCATTGTTAAGGACCCACATTTGGTTGCCACTTTGTGAGG
The DNA here is from genome assembly GCF_001522545.3 of Parus major. Classification (NCBI taxonomy): domain Eukaryota; kingdom Metazoa; phylum Chordata; class Aves; order Passeriformes; family Paridae; genus Parus; species Parus major. The sequence continues at coordinate 186,550 of NC_031769.1, forward strand.
ATTTGTGGAAAGATCAGTCATGTAGAGGTTCAGCCAGCTTTTCCCAGGAAAAGTGGCCCCAAGCTGGCTCCACAGGCAGGTCCTGAGCAGGGTTTGTGTCACTGCACCAGACTCTGACCAGACACCCAGGGCACCTCAGATGTGACAGCTGGACATCACTCCTCAGGAACCCAGGACATTTAGACACCTCTGCAAAAAACTTCCTTGGCCTCAACTCCTTCAGTGTCTTTGAAAGCACCCAAAGTTTGCATTCCTGAGCCCGTGCTGTGCCAGCAGCCCAGCTCTGTCAGGGTCTGCATGGTTAACCTGGGCTGCCTGGCAGGCACTTGGAGCATCCAACACCCCAAACCAAGCTGCAGACACCACCAGATTAATGTTCTATTTTAATGAGCTCAGCCCTGCTGCCAGAGATACCAGCAGCCTTTAAATTTAGAAATTAATCGCAGCTCAAAGGTTAAATCCCAGAGCCTTTGCCTGCTCCAAAGTCCCTTTTATGAAACAAGAAGTGAATGAGTGTGGCTCCAGCTGGCCCTGTAAGCCAGGGGAGAGTAGCAGGCCCTTCCAGACCATAATTAATGTGCTGTGGGAGATCCAGGTTCCAGGGGAGCTCAGGGAGTGAGGAGGTGCTGAGGGAACTCCCAGCCCAGGCTCAGCCACGTCTGAGTTTGGGCAGGAACAGCCCAGGTGTAGCTGTACACTGAAACAAAACACACAGTTCAGCCTGGCAGCCCGAGAGAAAATGCAATAATCCTCCAGGCTGAGCTGTCTCCAGGAGCCCTGGGCTCTGCCACAGCCTCTGCCTCCAGCAGGGCACTCCTGAGGCTGGCACACCCAACACAGCAGCAGAGAAGGAGTTAGCAGACAGACAGCTTGCCCAGACCCATACTTACATTCCCACCTCCAGGGACATGCTTAATATTGTCCTTGGAACCACACTTGGACTGAACATGGCTGTAGTTCGCTTTTTTGGAGACTATCTGGACCTGGAACGTTACAGAACGGAAAACAACACAAGGGAAGAGGACTGGTTAGAGTTGGCATTCAGCAGGAGGCTGAGGGGTGCTGGAGCAGCAGGGACCCTGTGGGACTCGCCCAGTGCCGGGGGAAGCCACCAAGAGAGGGACAGTGACAGAAGTGGAGGACAGGAGCTGCACAGACAGTGTTAGTGGCAGGCTGGGAGCACCGTGGGGAGCGGGATGGGACCGCCCTGGAGAGCTCCCTGGAGCAGGGAGAGCCAGCCCAGAGGATGGCATGGCACTCTCCATGCCCCAGGAAGCCTCCTGGGAGGTCTCCAGTGACAGCTGCCCCAGAGCAGGGAGAGCCAGCCCTCGGAGCCACCGTGCTGGGAGCTGCTCCGTGCCCACACCTGGACTGGCTCCAGCCCTGGACAACGTCCCTCCAAACTCCTGGGCAGCAAAGCTGGGTCTGAGAAACACCCTTCTGCTGAAAGTGGGGTCTGTCCCTCCCCTGAGGGTGTCCCACCTTCTACTGAAGGTGGGACCCCTTCAGAGGAACGATGTCAGGTGAGTTTTAGGTTAATGGAATTGTTTCTCCTCCTCACTGACTCAGATTGAAGGGTGTGAGAACGTGGCTGGCGGTGGCTCAGCAGTGCTGGACTTCATGATCTCCAAGGGCTTCTCCAGCCTCAATGATTCTGTGGTTTTTAAATACAAGAGGAGTGGCTGAGGTGAGCTCTACTCCCAGCAGTAGCTGGGTTAGACAGCAGTGTTTACACAGGGTTTACACAGGTTAGTAACACCACGGCTTAGCCTGCAGTTATTCACCCCAGCACGAGCGGCCCCAGCTGCATCCTGACTTGTGCAAGAGGAGGTGCCAAACCTGGAGCACAGCAGGGATCACCCAACTCTTGGGCAGCTCCCCAGAGCTCCTCAGCCAGGTCAGAAGGATTCAGGACTCAGGGAGCAGCAGCTGTGGGAACACAACTGTGCCATGGAGGGTGGAGTGGTTCACTGACTCCCTAGAGCTACAAGTCCTCTTCATTCCTGACCATTCCTGCCTGATCCTACTGGAATTAAACTCTGGCACTCCCACCTCACGCCATCCACTTGTACTTTGGAGTAACCAAATGGTGATGGCCTCAGGCTTGGAGTTCCTGTTTTGGTACAACTGGGTTGGGAATATTGCAGGAAAGATGTGAATTCCTTTGTATTCTGCAATGCTAAAGGAAGCAGCTGTGAGCTCAGCCTCTCTCCTCGTTACAAACTGGCTGTGTGTGAAGAGCTGGCTTTGAGGGAAACCCTCAGGCTCAGAGTCAAGGCTGTATTAACCTGGAAGTGAAACAGGAGGACTCTGCTCTGGAGACCTTTCCAGCAGGGGGGAGAAGATCCCTCCCTCCCTGGAGGAGTTTCCCTGGGAACATCTCAGGGTGCCCGAGAGAGAACGGGAAGTGTCTGTGCAAGGAACAGTGCCACTGACAGGAGAGAGGAGGACAGCTGGAGAGGAGGGACAGTGACTCAAAATGGAAACGTTTTCCTTCATCTCCCCCAGAGAAAAGTCTGAAAGGAACTCACTTTCCCATTGGGCTGTTTGGGGACCCCCTCTTTTGCTGAGGCTGCTTTAGGAGCCACTTTAGTGCCCGTGCTGGGCTCAGACCTGGGCGCGGCGGCGGCTGGCTCTGGCCTTTTCTCTATTTTCCCCTGGATGGAGACAAAGGGATGGTTTCAACCAGCAAAAGGAGAAGTGTGGGCACTGGAACAGGGATAAACCTGCTGCAGCAGGTGACCCAGGAGAACTCCTTGCATGCTCTAATTCCCAGGCCAAGGATAATCCCACGCCCAGGACCGGTGACACCGAGGGCACAGCATCGCCCAGCCCTGGGGCCACACACCAAGAATTCAGTTCTCAAAAAGCTCCTGGTGCTCTTCCTCGGGATCCACGTGAGCCCAGGACACTGATCCTGCCAAAAAAATCCAACCAAATCCCTGGGGAACCCAACAGCACCTCCTTCACATGGAGGACCTGGTGCAGACTGGGGAGGCAGAGACAGCCAGGGCTGCTCTGGGAGCTCTGCTGGACACACACCCCGTGCTCCCAGCTCACATTCCCACCCAGCCACGCTGCACTCAGCCCCTGAGCTCAACAGAACATTTCATTTTTACCTACCAAAAGGCAGGTGCACCTACAGAGTCCAGCTGAGCAGAAAATTGAAGGAAAATTTAAAGGTTTTATAGAAATTCAGTAACCAGAGTTGATAATATTCATTGTTTTCACAGTTTAGATGCAGAAGTGCAGCAGAACCTGCATTTTTTTTGGGGGGGGGGGGCTCAGCATAAATCTACAGATCAGTGAACAAAAAAAACCCCAACACTACGACATTCTCAGACTCTAAAAAACAGCTCCATGTTAATTAGACTACAAAAAGCACAATTTGCTTAACAAGGCAATTGTTAGGATTTAGTAACTCGATGAGAATATTTAGAAAATGAAGGGCAGTGCAATTGAATGCAAACTGAATCCCTTGAGCTGACAGGAGGAGGGCTGTGCTGCTGACTCTGAGGATAAATCCATGCTGTATCGATGCTGTCTGGGACACACAGCAGCCAGCCAGGAGTGCCCTTGACTTTCATGTGCCTGAGAGCAGATTAAGGCTCCCAGCATGGAATGTGCTCCTTTGGCAGCAGGTTAAGAGCTCTGGCCTGGGTTATGCAGCAGAGAGAAGAGGGAAGAGTTGAGGAACCACAAGCTCTGGCTGCTCAGCGCTCAGCAGGGGCTGCAGGCTTGTCCTGACACCCTGACACGCTTCTCCTTCCCGTGAGAGGGACGTGCTGAGGGTGGAAGTGCCATCCAAGAGCATCAGGAGGCAGTGAGAGCCCCAGGTTTTATCTCTGGTGATGGTTTTGCAGCACTACCCTCTCCCTGTGCCCACCACAGGCGCTCCCAAGGGACTGGTTCTGTGTCAGCTTCGGGCCTGATGACTTGGGCATGGGAAAGGTGCTGTGGTCCTTGCTCCCAAATCAGGATCTCCCTCATCCTAGCACACTATTCCACCTTCTGTCCCACCCAGCAGCCTCAGCTCGACTCAAAGGCAGGGGCTGGAACACTGACAAGGTGGTTCTGAGACAGGCCCAGGGACTGGAGAGCAGCAGCAGAGCTCTGGATCCCTGCAGGAATTCCGGGAACGGGGGATCCCAAGTAGGAACCTGATAAAGGCTCTGGATCCCTGCAGGAATTCCATGAGCAGGGGCTGGCTCAGGGGGATCCCAAGTAGGAACCCAGTGAGGAGCTCTGGATCCCTGCAGGAATTCCAGGAATGGGGGATCCCAAGTAGGAACCTCATAAAGGCTCTGGATCCCTGCAGAAATTCCAGGAGCTGGAGCTGGCTCAGGGGGATCCCAAGCAGGAACTGAGTGAGGGCTCTGGATCCCTGCAGGAGTTCCATGAGCAGGGGATCCCAAGCAGGAAGCCAGCAGGAGCTCTGGATCCCTCAGGAATTCCAGGAGC
>NC_031769.1:191325-199650 GCF_001522545.3 Parus major
GGGGGATCCCAAGCAGGAAGCCAGCAGGAGCTGTGCGGAGCGAGCCGTGAGGGCCCGCCCCAGCGGGGCCCAGCGCGGCGCAGGCCGGGGCTCACCTTCCCTCCCCCGGGCTGGTGTTTGATGTTGTCCGTGGAGCCGATCTTGGAGCGGACGTTCTTCAGGTCGGGGGCGGAGGCGCTGCTGGCCGGCCGGGCCGCTCTGGGGGCGCTGACCTTGCCCGAGGCCTTGGCCGTGGTTTTCTTGGCGTCCGCCGACACCGTGGAGGCCGCGGCGGCTTTGGGGGCGGCGGTTTTGGGCTTGGGGCGCCCGCCGGTGCTGGAGGCCGCGGTGGAAGGAGTGGTGGCGCTGCTCTTGGTGGCACTGGCGCTGCCAGGAGCGCTCTTGGGGCGGCTGGAATCTGCTGGGGGATCAGGGAATGAGGGAGGAAAGGGGGGAAAATGGGGATCAGGGCCTGTAACACGAACTGATCACCTCAGACACCCTGCCCCATCCCAGCCCTGCCATGGCAGCCACACCTTCCACTGGGCCAGGCTGCTCCGAGCCCGGCCTGGGACATTCCCGGAGATGTGCAGGGACCCCCTGAGTGACCCCAGCCCCAAACAATGGGGGTTGGATTCAGACTGAGGGAACGGCCTCAGGCTGGGCCTGGGGAGGCTCAGCTGGAAATTCGGAAAATTCCTTCCCCAAAAAGGCTCTCCAGGCCAGGCCCAGCTCAGGGTTCAGTCCCCAGGGCTGGAGGGATTTAAATCCCTGTGGATGTGGCACTTGGGGACACGGTCAGGGGTGGCCTCAGCAGTGCTGGGGGTTGCTTTTCCAGGCTTTTCCCAGGAAGGATTTCCACGGTGAGATGAAAAGTGAGCAGTTACCTGAGGGAGACTTCGCTGGAGTTTTCTTGGCATCTGCCGGCTTCGCGTCCGTCTTGATCGCTGCCAACACAAACACAGCGGTCAGAGGAGGATCCCTGCAGCATTCCAGGCCTGGAATCAGCCCAGGGATTAACTTCTCTGTGTGAGCACCTGCCTGGGGAGCTCCTGCTGGCACCAAAACCCTCTCCTATTCTGCAGCCAAAGCACCAATTCATGTCAAAGGATCCTCGTTCGGTGACAGCCCACACCTGGGGATGGCTTGCATTTTGTTTCTCCTCACATTAACTTCCTGACTCTGACAGCACTCACTGGGACTGTTTTAATCCTGCCTCACCTTCATTTCTTAAAAAAAACAAAACCAACTGAGCAAAAAAAACCAAACCCCAAAACCTTTCCTTTCTTTAAAAAGTAACAAAATCAACCCCACGTTTGTCCTTGCCCAACCTTGCTCTCATTGCCAGACCAGTCCTACCCTGTGCCAATTTTCTTGCACAGGAGTTATTGCACATATTTTGGCTCCTATTTTAATTGTATAAACCCAAAAATCAATCCCTAAACTGAGCTGCCTTTGGGCAAAGCCCAACGATCATGACCTGATTACACTGCACAGAGGACACTCTGAACCAGGGATGATGCAGCCACGCTTCTCCAAGCAGGAGAAAACCAAACACCAAATTGATCAAGGCAAAAACCACGGACTGAAAAATAGAAATGGAACTTTATTTATTTATCAACTATCTTTGATCATGAAATTGTAGGGGTTTTGTTATCAGTGATGGGCAAATTTGGGTAAAATCTGCTTCGTTTCAACAGCCAAAGGAAGGCAATGTTGAAAAGAAATAATAAATGGAAAAGACCCAAGTTAGAAATTATGAAAACCCTCATTTTTCAGTATTTAATTTCCATTAAGTTTCAGATTTTTAGATACACTCCAGCAGCTGTCAGGGTCCTTTATGGAATATCAATACCAAAAAGACCAAGGGGAAGAGGCAGATAACTACAGGCCAAGTTAGTCTGGATCATTCCACCCTGACTTTGCTAAAAGCATTCAATTAAACACCCCAGATAAGATTCCAGCTAATGAGGTGAAACCCATTTGGATAATTTAATAAGGCCTAAAGGATGGATACATAATTAATAGCAAACACTTCAAACAAGGGGCTGGCAAACCAACCTAATTTCATTCCTTGAGACCACAGCTTTAATTGGGGAAGCTGCAGGGACAGAACAGACTTAGGGTTGTGTAAAAGGCAAAGGAATATTATGTTACATTAATATACAGAGAGATGTTATGTCTGCTGCTGCCAGTGGGGAGCCAAATGCTGAACACTTGTGCCTGTGTGAAGGTGAGGTGCTGAAAACTCAGACAAAACCCCTGGGACAATGGTCTGTGGTGACAGGCTTTGATTTGTGCCTGATCTGAAGGGCTGAGCGTGGTCTTGTACAAACATTAAAGTCATTTCCACAGGGAGGGGGACACAAAAACTAATGAAAAAATAGAATTAAAAATCAAAATATCAAATCCCACATAACCCACGGCTCTCCTTTAGCAGAGAAAATGACTGACCTGAAAATACGTGAGGAAGTGAAACTGTGAGTGTCAAACCTGGCCTTTACACACACATTTCATGTGAGACAATGACTGAAGCTTGGTGGCAGCTCAAGGCACAGCACCAGCAGCTGTCCTGAAAGAGCATCTTCAGCCACAAACACCACCCCAAACTTATTCTCTGGCTCAACACTGTCATGAGAAACTAAATCCATGGAATCACTGTGCTTGGAAAAGTCCCACATCCAGTGCAGCTGCTCCCAGCACTGTCCCCAGGTGCCACATCCACATGGCTCTGAAATCTCTCTGGGGATGGGGCTCCAGCACTGCCCTGCACAATGGGCCTCACCACCCTTCCCATGAGGAACTTCCCCTGAAGGAATTCCCGTGAGGAATATTCACCTGAGCCCTGCACAGCCATTCCATGGCCTCACCACCCTTCCCATGAGGAATTTCTCCAGTGTCCACCTGAGCCTCCCTGGCCCAGCCTGGGGTTGTTCCCTCTCCTCCTGTCCCTGTTCCTGGCAGCTGGGAATGTTCCCCTGGAGAGGAGAAGCTCCAGGGAGAGCTGAGAGCCCCTTGCAGGGCCTGAAGGGGCTCCAGGGGAGCTGGAGGGGGACTGGGGACAAGGGATGGAGGGACAGGACACAGGGAATGGCTCCCACTGCTTGGATGGGATATTGGGAATTGGGAATTCCTGGCTGGGATGGAATTCCCAGAGCAGCTGCAGAGCCCAACCCCAAGGCTGTCCCCTTCTCTAAAGGAGCTGATCAGAGCTGTGACCCCAAGAGCTCCAGGTGTCCCCATCCACATCTCACCCAAACCAAACCAAACCAAACCAACCAAACCCAACTAAACCAAACCCAACCAAACCCAACTAAACCAAACCCAACCCAACCCAACCAAACCAAACCAAACCAACCAAACCCAACCCCAAACCCAACCAAATCAAACCAAACACAACCCAACCAAACCCAACTAAACCCAACTCAACCAAACCCAACCAACCCAAACCAAAGTAAGCCAAACCAAACCCTGAGCATTTGGCTCACTGTGGTTCCCTTGAGGCCCCAGGGCACCATCTCCCCTCTGTCCCACCCCAGCTTCCACCTCACCCAGAACAGGACACCCTGCCCTTCCCATTCCTGCCCCTGTGCATTTCCAGACCCAGCCAGGGCAGCTCAGCCTCCCCATGGAGTCCCTCCAGCTGACCTCATCCTCCCTCACCCCCTGGGCCCTGCCAGGGTCCCACGAGGCTCCTCCTCTGCACATCCTGCCTCCTGGAACGACCTCCCTGAGCTCTGCATCGCTGCCTCCGTCTCTTTTCAGCAGCAAACGCTCCTTTGTTCGTGGCTGGGTTTGGGCAGGAGGAACGAGCCCAGCTCATTAGAACAGATCCTGCTCCAGTTTGCCTCCAAGACCACACAAAATGAGTTTTAGCAGGATGGCCACGGGATCAGACAGGATATGTGGCACTTGGAATGTGCAACACCTTCTCTACACTTGATTAATTAGATTTTACCCCAGAGCATAAAGTCTGGGATGTCCATGGGGCTGAATCCATCCCAACACAGCCAAAACACCACAATTCTTTAGGGAAAGCTGGGATGTGAATCCATGCTTTGGGATTCAAAGCACTCTGTGTCATTTTACATGTTTAAAACAAGTTTTGTCACTGAGGGTCATTTGAAATGACTTGAGAAGAAGTAACTATAATTTTATCTGATGTTAAATCTCTTGAGCTCCATTAAAAGGAGTGAGAGCAGTGTGAGTTTATCTAAAACACTGCTCAGCTTTCCTGTTGAACTCATGGGAAGTTCCCTCTTTAGCAGCAAGGGACAGTTTTTGGATGAAGCTGATGTGATTTCAGCTCCAAATTCTTCCTGCTCTGCTACAAACCCTCCGCTTCTGCTCGACTCTTTTTGGATTTCACACACCAGTTCAGGCATCTCAAGTCCTCCTCCCAAGATTTGCTTTCCTAAGTTTTTATTTAATATTTATTCTGTTCCTATGGCAAAATACCATGGGGATAGAATGCCCACTCTTAAATCAAGTGTGTCGAGTAATTGAATTAACCCTGGATCACACAGAGCTGATCCAGGTTGGCCCTGAAGGGAGTTTGGAAGAGGAAGCCCTGGAGAGAAAAACGTTTGAGCTACTGTCAGAATCCAGACAACGATGGAGCAGCTTTTGAGCACACTGCCCTGGGCAGCCTTTTCCATGCAGAAATCTGGAATATCCCTCCTGCCAGGGAGCTGTGGAGAGCTCCTGGTGCTGCTGAAGGACAGATTCCCAAGGGAAAAGGAGGGAAAAGGAGGGAGCACTCACACGTCGGCCTCTTGGGAGGAGTCGCCGCCGTGGTTTTGGCAGCGGCCGCTGCCGTCACCGGCGACGGTGCCGTGGTCCGGGGAGCAGCAGAGGAGCTCCTGGAAGGAGTTTTAGGAGTGGTGGAGGATGGAGGCTTGGAGAGGGAAGTTCTCTTCTCTGCGGGCTTCGCATCCGCGACCTGAAACGGAGCGGGAGGCGTCAGAACGGCCGGGATGTCACCGGCGAAGCGCCGCGCTCAGCGGGAACGGGAGGGGCCAGAACAGGCTGAAATGAACAGAAATCACTGCTGGAACTCTTAAACACTTAATTAAGCCTGGGACTGCTGAAATTATAATGCAATTAAAATATAATGAAGATGTGATGGAGGAGGACACGGAGCACGGACCCCGCCGAGGAGCAGGTCCCACCCAGGGCTGGCTCAGCTTTGATGTGTGGAGCTGGGAAGGAGGATTTGATTTCTGGATAAAATGGAACCATCAGAACACCAGCAAAGCTCCTGGGAGAGATTCCCATCCCCCAGGAGCAGGAAGGCTCCCTAAGCTGGAATTTGTTAAAACACTGGGGACAGGAAAATCGGGTGTCTGTGGCTCATCCCTCATTTGGAAAACTCTTTCCTGCTGGCCCTGGTCAGGCACTTGTTTGTCAACTGCCTGAAGTATGAAAACACTGAATTAATGCAAGGGAATAAATATTATTTTATCAGAAAGGGATTCAGAATGATACAAAAACTTGAACCAAACCAAAGTCAGCAGCTCAGAGAAAAGTGCACATTTACACTGGGGCTTTCATTTTGCCTTCTGTTATTTTTAGTTAGTTCTAAAAGACACTCAAATGCAGTAATTTGAGTTTAATTCAGCAGCAGTGGTGGTGTTCAGCCATCAGTGAGAGCTTCTGGAATAGGTTTTGATGTTCCCTTTTAAAGTTGAAGTCCTCTGCTCTGTAAGATGACAACACAGGGAACATTCAAGGGACGCCTCCCGTTCCTAACACACGGGGATTCCCTGCTTGTCTGGACGTGGAACACTGTCCATGAACCCTCTCCTTTGGGGAATCACAAATTCCCAACATTTTCTGAGTGTTATCAGTCTTCTCTGTGCAGTTCTGCAGTGACCAGACATCATAAAATCACCAGAGGTGGGAAATGTGGAGTGTTCACATGGATTTGTTTTTCCACTATTCATATCAAAGGTCTCCAATCAGGATTCCCATGTTCTTGTCTGGATTTAGGAGTTGTATACAGAAGGAATTCCTGGATGGGAGGGTGGGGAGGGTCTGGGATGGAATTCCCACACAATCTGGATCCCTGGCAGTGTCCAGGCCAGGCTGGATGGGGCTGGGAGCAGCCTGGGACAGTGGGAGGTGTCCCTGGCCATGGCAGGGCTGGAATGGGATGGGATTGAAGTTCCATTCCAGCCCAACCCAGCCTGGGATCCCTGATTCACAGCAGCTCACCAGGACAATCCCAGCACCACACTCAGCTCCCATTCTCCCCTGTGGTGACACAATTCAGTGCCAGGGACACCACGCCACCCCTGGGAAGCTGCTCCCAACACACCAAATCCCATTTTTGATCCGAGCACAGGAACCCAGGAGCACAGGAACGTCCCCTGCCAGCGAGCCCCGGCTGCTCCCAAGCCAGGCACTTCTTACCTTTGGTTTAGTCTCTTTTGGAGTTAGGGTGGAGGGACGGGTGCTGCTGGTGCCGGGGCGTTTGGCAGCGCTGCCTGGAGTAGGACCTGCAGTTGGGCTCGTGGGCTTTTTGTTTGTGCCCGGGGTGGCCGAGCTCGGCCGCTTGGGGCTGGTGGTGGCCGAGGGCTTGGCCTTCGCTGCTGCCGGCTTTGGAGCGGAGCTGGGTGCAGCAGGCTTTAGGGTTGGGCCAAAAAGCAAAATCCAGGATAAAACCAAAGAAATACAACAAAAAATAGCGCATTGTAAACCAAAACATTGAGCTGCAACAACAGAAAAGTGATATTTTTAAAGGAAACAAATCATAAGAATAGCAATTAATAATAATAATAATAATAATAATAATAATAATAATAATAATAATAATAATAGTAGCAGCAATAATAGCAATAATAATAAATAATAATAAAAATAATAATAATTTTAAAAAGCAGCTTTCTGTTTTCTGAGTGCAACAAAGACTGAAAAGCAGCAGCCCCCGGTGCTGGGGGGTTCTGCCATTCAATTCCAAACCAACAGGATTATCTCAGCAGCATGGAAAGCACCAGAAGGAATGGCTGGTAAAGCTGGATTAGCAATTGGGTGCTCCTGACATGCAGAGCTCTGTGCAATCCCCAGGCTGTGCATTTCCAATTTGGGGCCTGTGGGATTGTGCTCCCAATCCTCAGCGGATCAGCTCCACGGGCAGAGGGCAGAGACCCCCCCAGCAGCACTGGGGACACTCAGGGGGACTCTGCAAGCTCCTGAGAGCAGAGCTGCCAAGCCAGAGGGGTCTGGGCAGGACCCTGCAAGCACAGGGAACAGCTCAGGGAGCACAGGTGTTACTACACCTTTACTACGTGTTTACTACCGCTGCAATCAGCAGCAGCAGCCAGGGAAGTCACTTGCACACTTGTGTCTGAGTTTGGCACAGGCTCTGTTGGTGGATTGGTTAGGATGGGTTTGCTGCAGGGGAAGGGCAGCTCAGAGAACAGAATTGGGGCTGGCACAGCTGAGGAAGAGGAAGAGGCAGCAGGTGGAACCCATGGAGATGATGTTCCAACAGGGAGCAGCTCCTACCTTGGTCTTCTTCTCGGGGCTGGGAGGGAGCTCCTTGTTGGGAGGAGCTGTGATGTCGTTCCCACTCACGGCCTCGGCTGCTTTGGGCTCCTCTGCTTTGGCTGGGGGAACCAAGGGAGATTTGTAAGTTTATGCTTTTTTATTTGTTTTGAAAGATGTATTTTTTTAGTTTCTTGTTATTCAACACAGCAGCAGCAGGAGACAGACCAGCACAGGTTGGTGTTAGTGGAAAATTTCCTAAACCTCAGAATACCTGCAGGAAGAAAGATTTTCCCTGCAACAGGACAGCTTCATCCAGATGCTGTTAGATTCCAATTTCTCCTGTTATCCCAGTGGGAAAAGCCAGCCAGCAGGTGAAGAAAACCCGTGGTTTAATTTACATAGCAAACCTTCTCATCTTTCAAGTTGTTACAATAAATTGTTGGAATGTTAATGGTGAAGTTCTGACCTCTTCCAGGTTTGACACTTTTTCTGGAGTGGGTTCTGTTCCCAAATATTCCTGTTGTTACAGCTGCTCCTGCTCAACCTTTCTCCTGGCCACATCCACAGCTGGAGCCCTCGGGGAGCAGGGAGGATTCCCAGCAGCTGAAGGAGAGGTCCCAGCTGCCAGCCCTGGATCCAACAGCTCAGGAGGAACCTGGAGCTCCAGGGCTGGAGCCCCTCTGGAGCCAGGCTGGGAGAGCTGGGAATGTTCCCCTGGAGAGGAGAAGCTCCAGGGACACCTCAGAGCCCCTTGCAGGGCCTGAAGGGGCTCCAGGAGAGCTGGAGAGGGACTGGGGACAAGGGATGGAGGGACAGGACACAGGGAATGGCTCCCACTGCTTGGATGGGATATTG
>NC_031769.1:199695-201271 GCF_001522545.3 Parus major
GGCTGTCCCTGGATCCCTGGCAGTGCCCAAGGCTGGGCTGGATGGAGCTGGGACAGTGGAAGGTGTCCCAGGTGGGATGGGATGGTCCTTAATGCCTCTTTCCATCCAAACCATTCCAAGATTCCCAGGAGAGCAGGATCATGGAGATCCCACCACGCTGTGTTACAGCACCAAGCTCAGGTTCAGCTGCACGAAGTGCCAGTTTTCCCTGTGATTTCCCAGTGATTTCCCAGTGATTTCCCAGTGATTTCCCATCCTGGCCATTGTCACCTGAGCTGTGACACCGGGTGGGGACAGTGAACACAGCCAGGCTGTCCCCAGGGCCAGGAGAGCAGCATCTCCTCCTGGTGTCCTCTGAAAACACAGAACCAAAGAAGTCCAACCACAGCAGCACCAGCACCGCCCTCCAGCCCAACAAAACCTTCACTTGGGAGCACTTTTCTCCCCAAATCCCCAAAATCCTGCAGCAGCAGGGAACAAACAAGGAGCAGCTTCCCCAGAAAGCTCTGCCAGCCCCTCCTTGGCCACGGTGGAGCTGCACACACTGCCCTGAGCTCCCTTCCCTGCAGCTCCTGGAGCGCTGGAATTTCAGGCAGGATCCTGTGCCAACAGCCCAGCACCAATTCCTGCATCTCCCCTGTCACCTGGGGATTCAAACCCAGCCTGATCCGTGTTGGACCTCGCTTTTTATAACCCTGCAACAGATTGTGACAAGCCCAAGGTAACAATTCCAGCAGTAAACAGCCTGTTCTCACATCTTTTGGAAATCACTGCTCCTATTCCTCCTTTTCCTGCTTGTCAGACTTGACAGCAGCTCTCAGAGGATGGCTCAGGAAAATAAAATCACCCCGTGCCTCCCTCCCACCAGAGTTTGGGGTTGTTGTTTTTATGTTCTGACTCCAGGATAAGTTCAGGAGAAACATTTTTTCCCCCCTGAATTGGTTTAACCCCTTCCAACCCATTTGCAGCTTTGGGCTGAGCATCCTGGGCACATAAAGGAGGAAAAGCAGCAAAATGTAGAGGTTGAACAGCTGTTTTCATGTAAAACTCTGAGGAATCGTGTCTGTTCACCTGGAAAACCCGTTTTTATTGCAGCTGATCTGTATTGGCTCCTCTCTACCTGATTCCTCCCCTGCATTTCAATAAACCTGAATCCTCATCTCACCTGTCAGTTCCACCCACAGCCCTGTCAGCAGTTCCCTCTCCTGACAAACATCCTCCTGCCCCTTCCCTGCTCCAGGGAACGGCTTCATTTGCAATCCCACCAGTCCCAAATATCCCCAGCATCAAGGTGACTTCCCAGCTGCTGTCATTAATTGTCATTAATTATTTCAGCTAATTCAGCACCAACGTTAAACCTCTGCCATGAATTCCCAGGATCAGGGAGTGCTCCTCAAATCCCACAACATTCAAAGGTTCAGGATTTAAACTCCAGCAGTTTCCACGTTTCTGAACCAATGACAACATGAATTTTATGTTATTTCATGTTGCTTAATAGAAGGTGAATAAAAACCAGGACAGAACCCAGGAGATGGCTCCCACTGGCAGAGGGCAGGGATGGATGGGATATTGGGAA
>NC_031769.1:202546-204092 GCF_001522545.3 Parus major
GAATTGGGAATTCCTGGCTGGGATGGAATTCCCAGAGCAGCTGGGGCTGCCCCAGGCCAGGCTGGAGCAGGGTTTGGAGCACCTGGGACAGGAGACACCTCCCTGCCAGGGCTGGGGTGGCTCTGGATGGGCTTTAAGGTCCCTCCAACCCCAACCAGCCTGGAATTCTTAAAAATCTTAAATCTTCATTCACTCAAGTGCACCAGTGAGAACAAAAGACTCCACAATAACCCCTAAACCCATGAACTCCAGGATTGAGTTTGGGGTTTTACAGGCACCAGTGAGGAAGGAGCTCACCCCTAAATGTAACAGCAACAGTTCCAGGGACATCCCTGGGCTCCAGCTCCACAGCATTCCCTGGAAAAGCCCCACTCCAGTGTTTGAGATTCTTGCTCCAAACTCTTGGTCTGGAGTGCTCCAAACCTTCCCAGGTCCCTTCCCAGCTCTCCAGGTTCCTGTGAGCACAGCCAGACCCACACCAGGTTCATCCCACCTGGACCCACCCACGCTGGAGCTCTTGGTGCAGTGTGAGCTTGGCCAACCCAACCCAACACTCAGCCAAGATCACCCACAGAGCCCAAAACTGCATCTGGCAAAGCCCCACAAATGCCAACCAGTTAAAAAAAAAAAGGGATTTTACAATAAATTTGTCTCCAGACACCAGGTGCTTGCCATGGGTGGATGAAGGACCCAGCAAACATCACCACGTGGGGTTTGATAGCACCAGACTGGGAGGGAACAGGACTCAGAAGAAATCAGCAGTGGGGATTATTCAGAATAAATAATAATAACGAGATGATCTGTGCCAAAAGCACACCCAGGAAAGCAAGATTTAGCTCCTTGTGCTAGAAGGGAACAGCAGTGCTCCTACAGGTCTGGGAGATGGCAAAGGCAGCTCTCAGGCCACCGAGGAGGCTGATGAGGGACGTGTCCCCCCACGGAGCCACAGCCAGCCCCACTGCGGCCTCAGCAGCCACCTGGATGGGAACTTTGGGGCTGAGGAGACCCTCAATGTGCTTCATCCTCAAACTCTCACTCCTCTCCTCGCTGCTCCTCTCCTGAGGTGCCTCCAGAGAGACAAAACCTGACGTGACACAGCCAAAGTGGGCGAGGCAATGGCTCCACGAGTCGTGGTTCCCCAAAAACAGCAGAGAGCAGAAGAGCTCCTGTGGCAGCTGTGGGAAGGCCAAAGGTGTCCCCAAGGCTCAGCTCAGTCTGTCCCTGATTTCCTTCAAACCCCCCAGTGTGGACAGAGCCTCTCTCAGCAGAACCTGGAGCACATCCTGCGAGTCAGCCCAGGATTGCTGAGCCTGGAAAAGCCTCTCAGAGCATGGAGCCAGCTCTGCCGGGGCCATCATCGTCCCCTGTCCCCAAGGGCCACATCCACAGGGCTTTTAAACCCTCCAAGGGAGGGGACTGCACCCTGCAGCTGGGCCAGGGCTGGAGAAACCTTCTGGGGAGGTGGGAATGGCTCCCACTGCTTGGATGGGATATTGGGAATTGGGAATTCCTGGCTGGGATGGAATTCCCAGAGCAGCTGGGGCTG
>NC_031769.1:205919-224078 GCF_001522545.3 Parus major
GAAATATATTTAATATAGAAATATATTTAATATTGAAATATATTTAATATAGAAATATATTTAATATTGAAATATATATATTAAATATATTAAATATAAAAATAAATATGGAAATAGAATTCCTAAGCAGGAGAAAAAAACCCATCCCATCCACTCCCCCAAAATACATCTCTCTGCCCATCCTGTGAATTCCAGTGTGGAAATCACCCTCCTGCCCACCAGCTCCTCAGCACACTCAGCCCCACTGGAGAAACAGGGGGTGGGAGGGATGAGGGGGATTTACCCCAATCCCCCACTCCAGCTACACCAGACTGCTCAGGGTGTGCTCAGGCTTATTCTGAGCATCTCCAGCCATGGAGATTCCACATCTGGGGAATCCAATATCCCCAGGTGTGGAATTCCACATCTTCTCCTCCAATATCTGATCAAGTAAAATAAAACAAAGCTGAGATCCCCCATTCCCAAACTGCTGGCAGAAGCTGTTTCACAGCTTTGCAGAATCTCTCACAACTCACCCAGCACCGTTTGCTTTCAGCTGCTGCTGCTGCTATTTTTGTTTGCTGACCCATATTCTTATCCTGGAAAAACAGAACTGTCTCCTCTTGTTCACAACTTCCCTGTCATTGATGACTTTTCAGACAGCAACCACAACCACCTCCCTTCTCCATGCTCCCTCTTCCAGGCTGAGGAGTCTGGTTTGGCCCCTGCCTGTGTGAGCTCCTCCACTTGTGTGTTTGATTTATCACCTCTCAGTCTGCACAGCCTCTGCAGCTGTGCCTTGGGACTCTACTCAAAGGCAAGCACATGGAATTGTGGAATTCTGGAATTATGGAACCCCAGAATGGGTTGGGATGGAGAGATCCTAAAGATCATCCCAGCCCTGCCATGGCAGGGACATCTCCCCATGTCCAACCCAGCCTTGGACACTTCCAGGGATCCAGGACAGCCCCAGCTCCTCTGGGAATTCCATCCCAGCCCCTCCCCAGGGCCTGCCCACCTTCACCAGGAATTTTTTTCCATGTATCTTCACCTGGCTTTTCCCTCTTTCAAACATTAGGATTTATGAATTGACAGAGGTTTGTTTTTCCTCCTTGTGCCACCTCCACCCTACAAATGCAGTGCAGCAGAGCTCTGAGGTGATGCTGAGCTGAAGCCAGGAGGGAGCAAACACAAACCTTCATCCTCCCAGAGCCCTTCACCTTCAATTTTGAGTGACAATTCTCAGGAAAGCTGCAACTGTGCGTGAAAAAACCCAAACAGGCACAAAATCTGAAAAGCTTTGCTGTTTCTATTCCCTGCAGAAGTAAAATGAGGCAACAGCACTTGCAGAAATGCACCCAGGAGGATCTTTTGAAAGTAAAGCCGTGTTCCTGCACTGTTTTAGAAATGACAGAATTGTGTCCAGCTATTCCTCAACCACCAACCAGCAGCTTAGGCAAGAACAAGCACTCCCAAAAATCCATCCTCCACGTCCAGAGGAAGACCCTGGTAGATCCCATCTTGGGCTCCTCTCAAAAAGCCAGAAGGGTTTCTGTTTTCTGGCACCAAGGTGGGCAAAGGTTGGATCTGAATCCCCTTCTGAGGCACTGTCCAGGGAAGGGCACATTCCCAACCCTGCCAGAGCTCCCAGGGATGCTCAGGGGGGATTGTGCAGGGCCAGGGGTTGGATCAATGACCCCTGAGGGTCCCTCAACCTCAGGATATTCCACATTTTCCCACCATTCCTTTTCCCCTCTAATAAAGGAGCATCTCCAGGCTCTGTGAGCTCTGAAAGCTGTCCCTGCCAGCTGTCCCTCTGGTCCCTGTGTCACCTGCCCTGCCACAGCTGCAGCCAACGTGAACCAGGCCAGCCTTCATCCCCAGATCCCCAGCCAGGGATATTTAGCAGGCTAAGCTGAACTAAAACATCATTCAATGAAACAGCTCCATAATTCTCATTGGGATTAGAGTCATCAGCTGAAAATCCATTAAGAGAAATAGATTAAGCAATAAGGCAATGACCAGCCTTGTCTTTACTCTCCCTCTTGAACGTAAACAACCCCTGGAACAAAACCTGCATGGAGAGGCACCAGCTCAGCCATCAGCAGCAGCTGCATCCCAAAAACCACCCTCAAACCAAGCCTTTTGTCTAAGGGTCTTACAGAAAAGTATCTACAAAAAGTACACCAAAGCTTTGTTTGGGCAGGAATACAACCCTGAGCTGCTTCCTCCTCTCCAGAAAAGGTTAAATCAACATCTCCTGCTTGACCCAAATGCAGAGGGCTCAGCAATTATTTGGCAACAAATGCAATCAGTCAGTGTCTGCATTTTCCCTCGTTATCAAGAGCTGAGAATAAACCAGATGTCCTCTTCACCTGCACTTGTAAGGCTCCAGGATTGTTAAGACTCTATTTTTACCCCAGCAAGGGAAATCCTCAATCAGAATATCCTGAAGTGGCTTTCCCAACAGGGCACAAAGTGGGGCTGAGGAGCTGCTGCAACACCTCCCCAGCAGTGAGCACAGCAAAACCACCCCAGAGCTGGGCAGGAGAGCCAGGGGCCAGCAGGGAACAAACAGGACCCAAATTCCTCATTCAGGCTGGCCCTGGAGCTGCTCTGAATGTTGGTGAAACCCCAGAGAATCCCCAGGTGGCCACCTGAGCTCGGGCAGTGCCAGGGGACACCCAGGGTATTTACAGGGAATTCAGAGATTCCCAGACTGGTTTGGGTTGGGAGGGACCCTGAAGCTCATCCAGAGCCAGCCCTGCCATGGCAGGGACATCTCTGTCACTGTCCCAGGCTGCTCCAAACCCTTCCAGCCTGGCCTTGGGCACTGCCAGGGATCCAGGGACAGCCCCAGCTGCTCTGGGAATTCCATCCCAGCCAGGAATTCCCAATTCCCAATATCCCATCCAAGCAGTGGGAGCCATTCCCTGTGTCCTGTCCCTCCAGGCCTTTGCCCAAAGTCCCTCTCCAGCTTTTCAGTGTCTGAAGGCAGAAAAGTGCTGCTCCACACCATTCAAAATTCAAAATAACACCAATCCTGTCTTGGAACACTCAAACACAAAGGTGTCACTAATGATCCAACGAACTCCAGCGAGGTTCCTCAGTATCCCCCAATTCCAAGCAGGCCCAGAGCAGCTGCAATCATTTCTGTCCTTTCTCCCCTGTTATAAATCACATTTCCCGTGGTCAGGAACCCTCCAGCCCCCAGCAGCAGCTCTGCAGCGCTGCCTCCACCTGGGCAAACCTCAGGCCAGGGCTCTCACACCCCCCAATCCTGCTGGGAGCCTTGGATTCTGTGCTCATCATTTTTTCCTGATGGAAAAAATCCATCAGGAGACTGGAAGTTATGCTGGGCTTTATGGATTATAAAGAAACCCGAGCTTTGGAAAGCCAGGATGGTTTCCTGAAGCAGACACTGAGCTGGTGTTGGGTGTGACAAACCCAATTCCTGGTGTTTCAGAGCAGGAAACACCTCAGGGAGATGCCAAGAGAAGGCAGAAGGTGAAGGCAGTGGTGAAAAACATCACCCATGGCAGTGACACACTTGAGCTGATTTATTTGGGTACAAATAAATGCCAATAAATCACTCAACTGTGAACTGACAAACCTATCCTTAGTGCTGGGAACAGCACAGCCACTTTTCCAGGGAAGATTTGGTTCCTGAGGAACTGAGGGAGCTGGGCAGGTCCTGGGGCTCAGCTCTGACCAGGACTGATCTGCAGCCAGCATCTCCTGGATGAAAATACCTGCCCTGGCCACACCAGGGTTTGACCTGGAGAGCCCTCAGGGCAGTTTCTAAAAGGAAATGAAACTAAAATGAAACTAAAATGAAACTAAAATGAAACTAAAATGAAACTAAATGTGCCATCACCAGATGGGCTTTAAGGTCCCTTCCAGTCAAACCATCCTGGGATTCTGTGATCACACCAACACCCACCTGTCTGCAAGCAAGAAAAGCTTTATGTACAATTCTACAAATTCTTTTCTATTAAAAGAACACAAGAGGAGCAGATATTTAGCAAAAAATCCCACAATCCTGGGTGGGCAGAACCAAGGAAATCTGCTTTAAGTGGAGATACCATATAAATGATTTGGATGAGGTTGGACAATTCCTTACAGTATTTAGATTTAGATTTAACATCAGCTCCACCTTGCAGCCAGCACTGCCTGCTGGGAGAGTTATTTTTACTATAAATGATTGATTAACAGGGGAGAGGGAAAAATCCTCAGCACACAAAGTTTGAAAGCTTTTCAGGAACATCTGAGCAATTTCTGTTTGGCTTCTCTGGCGTTATGAAAAATCCTCTAAACTGCACATACAGAAAACATTTTGTTGCTTTGTTTGCTTCCAGAAGAGGATAAATCCAGAGATTAAAAGACTAAAAATTACAAAGAGTAGAAAATATGTTTTTAAATTCTGTGATATTCATGCCTGTGAGAGCTCTGCCAGCTCAGTTATCTCTTTATCAGCTCACCCAGACCTGTGCTTGTAAGGACAACAAACAGGCTTTTATAATAAAGATTGTGAGAGCAAAATTTTAAACCAAATGCTAAAAAAACCCACAAAAACCCTTGGCAATCTGAATAAACCATCTGCAAAACACAACTCAGCCAGAACACTCGGAGCACTCCCATCTCAGTGACCTTTCCATCAGTGATGCTCAGCCCCTCTGGGGAAAACATGTCAATCCACTTCAGATGAGCTTTTAAATGTTTGTCTGATTTAAAGATCCCACAGAGCTGTGCTTTCAGACAGCCAAGCCAAATTTGGGTTCCCACTTACCCAAAACATGAACTTTGTTGCTGATTTGTCTTGTAGTTAAACCTTGGTGTCAGGGCAGGTGTCAGCAATTCCCAAAAACTGGGATGTGGGAAGTGTCAGCAAACACCACCACCCCAAAAAACCTGGGACATGGAAAGTATCAGCAAACCCCTCAAAGTGTGACATGAAAGGTGTCATCAAACCCCAAAAAACCTGGGACAGCAAAAGTATCAGCAATGCCCCGAAACTCTGTGAGGAGCAAACCCCCTCACCCTGAGAACTCTGTGAAGTGAAAGGTGGGCACAAATATGTAATTTTGGGGGTTTTTTTTCTGTTTCACATTTGCTGCCAACAGCTCTTTACTCTCTTTCCATGTTTCAGTTCCCAAGACAGCTGATGACCCTCCAAGGTTCAGGTACAAAATCAAGCCCAGGTGACCACGAGGGAGCCTCAGGGAACATCCCTGGGTGTCCTGTCCGACCTTGGCTGGAGCCAGGACCTCCCTGTGGCCACCTCAGGGCAGCCAGTGGCTCCCAGCTGCCTGCCAGGAGCTCTGCTCAGCCTCCAAGGAGCCAGGGCTGCACTCCTGAGCTGCTGCCACCACCCCAGCCACGGCTACCAGAGCTTCAAATCTGTCCCCCGAGCCAAGAGTGAGGAACTGGGGAACAACAGAGAGGATGGAAAGGGAACAATCTCCCCGTCCTCAGCACCCCTGGATCCCTGGAAGTGTCCAAGGCCAGGCTGGATGGGGTTTGGAGCAGCCTGAGATGGTGAAAAGTGTCCCTGCCATGGCTGGGGTGGCTCTGGGTGGGTTTTGAGGTCCCTCCAGCGCAGCCCACGCTGGGATTCTGCGCTTCATGAAAAGGTGAGACTCGTGAGGAACATCACAGAGGGGAGTTTGTACTGCCCAAACCTTGTTCCACAGCTTCCCAAACAGGAGACTGGAAACTGAAGCATCTTAGAGAAATAATTAGAGAAACCTGATGATTAGAGAACCCTAATTATGCCCGGCAGTGGTGAGTGACCGCTGGCTGCAGGGCGATGGCCGGAGCCAGCGAGAGCTGCCAGAGTGACCATGGGGTGTCACTCACACACCACAAAGGCAGAGGAGAAGAAATCCAGGGCTGTGTGAGCACAGCCCCCTCGGGGACTGCCCTGGCCCGAGTGTTTTGGGGTTCAGCTGAGGGGCTCACCCCTCTGCACAGCCGTGTTTTACCCTCCCTGACAACGGGACAGTTTCCATTCACATCGCTCCTCCGAGGGACAAACCAGCTATGGAAGGATGCAAGAAATTCCCTTGCAAACCTTTTGTCTTTATCCTCTGACACATTTTCCTCTCCTCTCGTTAATGGGGGCCACAGACAAAGCACAAACACCGTGGTGGCATCCAAAATCTGGGAAAAAAGCAGGTTTATTGCTGGCTGGGGCTGGCAAGGGGGACACAGGGATGTTGTTCCAGGCGGGAGAACAAAGATTAACTACTCTTCTCACAGATTTTAAATCCGGGAAGAGTGACCTCATACACCACAGCACTATTGAAACAACAAACCCCACAGAATACAACAAGCTGCTATTGACCCTTGGAACGGGAACGGCTCCATTCAAACGAGGGGTTTTGGGAAAGAGCTTCCAGAAAGCGACAGGGAAATTCCACTTTGAATTTCAGCACCGGGAAGAGCTTAACTCCATAAATCATTCCACCCATCATCACTCTTGTGCTCCCCTCAAACTGAAACAGCAAAAGGTGCCAGAAGCTTACAGGAAAAGCACAATCCGCAGATTTTTTTTCTGGCAGGGGCTGAAAGGTTTTAACTTTTGCTGTCACCCTGCTCTCACAATGCAGCTCATGACCAGGGGGTAGCTCAGCTCCGGGGAGGGGTGGCAGGAGGACCACGGTGGGTGCCACGGGTTGGAAAATCCATCGCTCAAGTTTAGCATCCCAACAAGCCACTGACAGCTGACGCTGGACAATTCATTTTCCCCATTTCCCCTCTATTTTTATCTGTGTGAAAACCCCTCCTTTGCTCTGCCTGCCGCTGTCTCCGGTGCCCCCTGCGCCCTCCCGGGCTCCGAAGTCACCGGGCACTCCCCAGCTCCTGTCCGCTCCCTGCCCGGCGAGGTAGAAATTATTAACATACCATCACGTGCTAAATCTCCTTCCTTTGGAGCCGGAGAGCTCTGCACACTGCCGACCTCCATTTCTTTTCTTTCCAGAGGAGCCGCTTTGCCGGGCTCCAGCTCGGCACCTTTGCCTTTGGGAGCATCGAGCCCCGGCGCTCCATCGCCGCCGTCCCTCTTGTCCCTCTTGTCCTGCCGCTCTTTGTCCTGGCTGCCGAGCTCGGGGATCTGCTCCAGCTTGCTGTGGAACACGTTGGGGCTGCCCAGCTCTTTTTTCAGCGAGTTGCTGCCGTTGCACTCCTCGCGTTTCTTGGCTGCCGGTTCCTCGGGCGGCGGGGCCGGGGGCTGCGCCGCGGGGCCGGGGCTGCCCGGGGCTGCGGGGCCGGCAGCGGCCGCCGCTTCCTCCGTCAGCGACCTCTTCATCGGGGCGCCGGGCTTGGCGGCCGTGGGGCTGCGGCTCTGGGTCAGGCTGCTATTAGGAGAGAGCAGCCCAGTGGCGACGTCTTCTCTAAGCACCGGCTCAGGGTATTTATCGGCCAGGTTAAGGGTTAGGGGCACCGACAAGTGAGAGCACTCTGACATCGCACGCCTCATCGCCTTCCTCTGGTGGGCAGCCCTGGCCAGCAAACTGCCCTCAGAGCCCAGCTGCTCCTCCATCTCCTCCTCCAGCTCGGGGCTCTCGCTCAGGTCGCTGCTTTTGGACTCGTCCTGGGCCAGCTCCACCGTGGTGGTCGGAGGAGCCGCCTTGGCCGCGGTGCTGGGGGCAGAGAGCCCGCTCTGCCCGTAGCTGTCATTGACCACCCCGAGGACGCGATAACCGGGGGCTCCATCTTTCTTCACGGCCGACTCCTTGGACCCCGAGTCGTTGGGCAGGACAGGGTGGAAATTGGGGTTCCAGACACTGATCTCCTGCTCCTTCATGTATTTGCTGGCATCGCTCTCCGGCACGGATAGATGGGGCAGCTTCGGCTCCGGCTGGCATTTGCTCTCCATCCCAGCCTTGCCCACGGCTTTCTCTTGGTCGGTGATGGCTTCATTTTTACCCAGCCCCGGACCGGTTTTCTCGGCTCCCGCCTGTCCCACGCGGAAATCGGTGGCTTTGGGGTTCCCGAAGCTCCCTTCTGCAGAAGGAAACGTCTCCGAAATCAAGGACCAGCTCTCAAGGTGACCTGCAGCCGCCTGGTATTTCTTCCCCGGCACCTCAATTTCTCTTTTGTCTTTCTGAGCTATTTTTAGCTCTTTGTCTAATTTTCCCTCGAAGAAGCACAGCTTGTCCTCATCCGTGAAACCGACGTTCTTAACCAGCCCATCCTTAATCGTTCCCCCCGTGTTCACGCTCAAGCCGATCTCATTCAGCTTCCCCTCCGTCCTCTGCCACTCGAATTCGCTTTTCCCCAAGTCTTTGGTGGACTCCATGCGATGGAAGGCTGTGGGGAAGCTCTCGGGGCTCTTGCCCTTGCCCAGCGGGCTGTAGTCGTGCTGCTGCTCGGACAGGGACATCGCGGTGGCTCCGCTGGCTCCGCAGCCCGGGCTGGCCGTGACGCCACGCCGTGCCCCCGGTTCCGTGACAAAACCTCGTCCTCCCCACCCCCTGCGCCGTCGCCTCCTCTTGCTGCAGACAGCCGCTAGTTCAAAAGAAAGCGGCAGCTCGCATCCTTTTGTGGAGAATCCTCAGGAATTCGTCCGGGGAAAGCGAGCGCACGGCCCCCGGATTGCGGCTCCTTGGGTTTGGTGGGCTCAGGGTTTTGGTGTGAGCGGATTTTGGGGGGGTCCCGACACGTCTGGGGGGGATTTCAGCCTCTCCTTTCTGCTCTGCTGTGATCGATGCCTTTATCGGGATCAATTCCTGCTGATGAGGCGTTCCAGGAGCACGCAGGAGCCGAGCTCAGCGATTCCCCCCGCAAACAAAACCCAAGCACGGCGCCCTCCCCACAAAAGCACAGTGCAGAATGGGCTCTTTCAGCACAAGGGCTTTGTTTTCTCTGAATTTTAATATATTCTTTTGGAGTCAACAGTGATCACAAGTCCTGCTGTAATGAGGATTTCACAATTCCCGTAAGCAAGAGGACAAAGCTGAAAAGGATGGGATGGGATATGTTTGGAAAGCTCCTGGAGCCTCAAATACAGCAAAATTCATTTAATTATATTTTTTCCTTCAACATGAACACACCTTACAGTATTTTTAGCTGATTTAAAGACGCCACATATCTGTGTTTTGACACAGCTGCCTCTTGGGGTCCACAGAATCTGCCAGACAAGCCAGACCTGTGCCCCAGCTGACAAAAATATAAACTTTCATTGCTTGCTGTCGTGCTTGCAGGTGGATTTTTCTGTCACACTTCACTCACACTTTGTGTTGATCCATCCCAGCCCAGCCTCAACACCTCTGATGTGCCCTCCTCAACCACCTCTGCTCCAGCACGGAGTTTCTCCAGCTGGGAGCCTGGATTTGGACACCATTCCCCTGCTTAAACTGGGCTGGAGGTTGCTCAGAGGCTGCATCAACACCAAACTGCAGATTCAGCTTTTATTCTTAAGTGTCTGGTGCAGTTTAATCCTTGACTGAGGCAGATTCTGCTCTCTGAAGCAGGGTCACAACACACCAAAAACCCTGGAGAAAATGTCCTCAGAGCTCATGGAAAAGGCCTCCCCTGCTCGAGTTGAACTGAGAGAAATGTATTTTTATAGCCAGAGCTTGCAAGTTCCACTACGCCCCCTGAATTGAACCTGCTGTGAGAAATGCTACAATCCACACATTTATCTGCTTGTATTTAAGCTTGGGATTTAAGGCACTGCTATATTTAAAAACAATGACTAAGGAACTGTAAGTTATATGAATCTTTCCTGACATCCTCTAATTAACCAGAATAGTTCCACCCACAACCTTCACTTCTCAAAGAGCCTCAATGATTTTTTTTTTCTGCTTTAAAATATTCTGAGGTGTCTTGCTGTGGGAAATGGGCTCTCAGCTCACGGCTCGTGCTCTCCCTCCTCCCTGATGTGGGAATAATGTTTGCAAGCACTTGCTCACTCTCAAAGTATTGACTCTGCTCCCCAGTCTGGCAGGCCCTGAGTTCCTCTAACCCCATGGAATTCCTGTTATTCCTCCATTCCTCACTCAATCCAACCTGAGATTTTTTTTACAGGAAATCTCAATCCATCAGAGATCCCTTAAAGCTCCCCAGGAGCGAGGGCAGCCCTCTAAATCTCTCTGAAACCACCTAGGAGGTTAATATTTGATTTTTATCTCTTTTTTTTTAAAAGGAAGCAAACACCTACCATTTTTTAACAGAGGAGAAAACCCTCTTTGATTTTGGGGCCGGTACTTCAGAGCCCAGGGTGATGGAAGGGATTCACATCACAGGGAAGAAAAGTCTGATTGCAGGTCAGTGTACAGCCAGTCCCAGCCTCTGCTGCTGCTTTATTAAATAATATTTTCTAATGCAGGAAATGAACCACAGTCAATACCTGGGATGCTCGGAAGCAGGAGAATGCTTAGCTATGAAAAATCTCCACAGTCATCCAGTATTTAATCTCTCAGGACATTAATGGAGGTAATGCAGAGTTCATCCACTGAGAGCCTTCCAACAGCTTCCTCCTGCCCACTGCATGCTGCTCCCAGACCCCATCCCAGCTCCAGTGCCCTGGATAAAGATCTTTTACCCAGCCAATTTCATTCCATTTCCATTTATCAATGTTCTTCCAGCAAGCCGTGACCAGCAGCTCTCCCACCAGGGCTTTGCTCCCTGTTGGTCCTTTAGATTCTCATAAAGCTTAAAAATCGCTACAGTAAATAAATAAATTCTGAAGAATTCAAAGGCACACTGGTCAATGAGGCAGAAAGGCTGGAAGGATGTTCAGAACACAGAGCTGGGCAGATTTTGAGAGGTGGCTCAGGTAAGGGAGGGTCCCACTGGAGCAGAGCTGGGCTGGAAGGGGGAGTCAGACACCCTCAAAGGAGCCCAATCACTGCTTTCACCCTCAGTTCAACGTGGAGGAAGATTTTCTACTCTTCAGGTACCAGATCTGGAGTTTCCCCCTCCTCTGGGCTCTCCAGCACCTTTGATGGCAGGCAGGAGCAGACATCACTGCAAGATCCTGTAAATCAGGCCTTGGTCCAGCTCCCCACTCCCTCCCCGAGGTGAGAGCAGCCTGGTCTCCAGGAGAAAGGGTTTATTCTGCCTCTTCAGCTCCTTCCATCCCCATGAACTCCCTGAGGTGAGAGCAGCCTGGTCTCCAGGAGAAAGGGTTTATTCTGCCTCTTCAGCTCCTTCCATCCCCACTCCCTCCCCGAGGTGAGAGCAGCCTGGTCTCCAGGAGGAAGGGTTTATTCTGCCTCTTCAGCTCCTTCCATCCCCATGAACTCCTGTCCTTCCCTGCAGCCAGAGCTGACACAGACCAGCCTGTCCGGGCTGCTGACACACCCAGCACGGTCCCAGCCCCATCACCACCACCCCTGCAGCCACCCACATCTCCTGGGATGCTGTGGCTGATCCTTTTCCAAGGACAGCCATTCCCAAGGGATGCCTGTGCCCTCCCTGGGCTGCTCCAGGTGGAACTGGGCTGTGCCAGTCCCCGCAGCGGGCGGAGATCGCTACATCCCACGTCAGCTCTGGTACCCAATCTGCAGCCTCCCAGCCTCAGCAGATGAATCAGCCTAGTGCTTCTATTTTTGCCTCACTCCCGAAGCTATTACTTATCCCTGCTAATGCTCTGGGTTTTTTTTTTTACTTTGCTTTAATCTAACAGAATGGTTTCTGTGCAGCCTCTTGTGCTGGTTTCTAAGGCAACATCACTTCCCAGGATGATGAGCTCCTCGGTGCCAGCCTCGTTGGTGTGGTCTCTAATTAAGAGTTATTACCAAGAACAGCAATCAGAGGCACGAGGCAAGCTCTGGGTGTCCAGGAAATTGGGATTTCCACAGTCCCTGCCCCATGTGCTCACACACACACACGGGCTGTGGAAGCAGCCTGACACCCCTGCTCAACTCACTTCACTTCTCCCCACAGGCTGCAAGAATCCAGGCTCCAGGATAAAACTGGGATATTTAGGATTCTGCCCACCAGAACCTAAGCTGAACATTGCAAAGGTGTGGAGTTGTACAATCTTTAAACACAGCCTCATGTTTTATAGGACGGGTCATTTACAGATCAAATCCTGCTTTGGAATTTACATCAAAAAACCAGAGATCAGCCAAAACCAGAAATCAAACACGCTCAGAGTGCTTCTAACTCAATATTTGCTTATTGTGGGGGTATTTGATAGTGGAAACCGAGAAGAGGCAACACAAAATTCACCAAATGATGCACAAGCCGCAGACACCAGCCAGGAAAAGATGCCTGGAATTCAGATTTCCCCAGAAAGTTAAACAGCATCACTGTCCAAATGTGGTCAGCAGCCTCAGCCTGGCACAATCTGCAGCCACAAGTGGATTTGTTTCACTCCCAGCTTTTCTTGAAAATCAAGGATGAGCAGGAATATAAAATAAAGGAAGGAAATCAAGCAGAGGAAGCCTGGCCAAGGGAGAGCTGCATCCAGCTGGAGAGAAACCAGGACCTGGGTAGGAAACAGGGCAGGAAAGCAGCTGGGAAAAACCAGGGATCTGCTCTGGGATCCAGCTGGTCTGGGCAACCTGGGAAGGACAGGAGGGTGGCTTTAGATGGGATTTTGGGAAGGAATTCCTGGCTGTGATGGAATTCCCAGAGCAGCTGGGGCTGTCCCTGGATCCCTGGCAGTGCCCAAGGCCGGGCTGGGCAGGGTTTGGAGCAGCCTGGGATGGTGGGAGGTGTCCCTGCCATGGCAGGGGTGGCTCTGGGTGAGGTTTGAGGTTCTTCCCAACCCAAACCATTTGGGATTCTGCGTTCCTGTCGCACCAGAGGCCCCTGAGCACCCAGCACTGCAGAGCTGCAGCTCTGGGAAAACATCCTGTAAGCTGAGCTCAGGCTCCAGCCAGGGCCAGAAGCAGCACCTGCACTAAAACTCCTGCTCAAGCTGGACCAAGCTGGATCCAGGGCTGGACCCAAGGGCTCCTCACAAAGCCCTGGAATACTCACAGACCTGAGGGGCTCAGCTGCCCCCCACACCCCTCTGGGACAATTAGCAGGTCTTTAATTAATGAACAGGCTGCAATATGACGACACTGAGTTTCCAAAGCAGCTCTGTCATCACCAGCTCCTGCACCACGGTTTGTGCTGATGATCTCAGGATGACTGGCTGCACCTACACATCCTCCAGCCCCTGGCCCGATTAACACAACGTTAATTAGCTGATGAATTCCTGTCAGACAAACCCAATTACAGTCTGGGGTCCCACAGGAGAACTACAAACCTGATATTATTTTACTGTGTAAAAACTAGACCCACTTAAAATAATGGTAACGGGGCAGGAAAAGAAAATATTTACAGCAAGAGCTTCTCTGTGGCTGCAAAAGCAAAGCAAATCCTCTCATTAGACAGGGATGGGCATTTCTTGCTTTTAAATGTATTTGATTTGCACACAAAGTGTTGGGAAATCTGAGTGTGGCAGGCTGGCACGGGCTGGGGACAGGAGGCAGCCGCAGGGATGGGGATGGATGGAAGGAAAGAGGGATCCAGGAATGAGATGAGCACTCCAAGAGACCCCCCAGCCCCCATTTGGGGCAGGAATTGAGGAGCAGACTGAGCTGTGCAATGAGCACTGGGATCCTGGGCTGAACAGCTTATGCAAATCAAAATCCATAAGAGGATACAGCCCCCAAACACTGAAAACAAATTAATTTCTTTTTTTTAAAATCCACTATTCTTCAAGGACAGATTGAAGAAAAAATATATCTTTTGCAAGTTTCCCATGGAAATAGAGCTTGAGGAGTGGAGGGGGATGTCAGCAGCAGGTCAGAATCCAACAGCCCAATTTTATTTCCCATCATTTCCCCCTCAACCATCCCCAGCACCTCCTTGGAAATAGAGGATTTAGGACCCACACTGTCATCTCTAATTCCCAAACTGAGTTTTAATTCACACAAAGGTTTGGTCCCATTGTAAAGGCTGATAATGCCTGTCATGTTTCTGTTATCAGCTCAGCTGCCTCCTGACATTAAAAAATATAAAATAATTTTCCAGGAGGCTCTGGGGCAGTTCTTCCAATGGCAACGACAACAATGAGAACCTCAAATAAACCCAAAAGAGGGATAAGGGATTAAACTCAAGAATTGCATGATCAGCCTTATGTTCCTTAAGCTGCACAGTCAAAAATAGAAAAGAAAAAATAAAATTACAGAAGTGTGCAAGGCCTGATTTCCAGGAGATGGATCCAGCTTCCATCAGAGAGAGGAATCTGAAGCATCACGGTTGCCATGACTCCCAAGGGAGCTGGATCACAACACTGGGACCTATTTTAGCAGCACAGACAGGAGCTGATGTTTTTAGGGAAGCATCCTGTTATCCTGGAACACACAGTGTGGGACATGGGAGCCTGGCTACAGAGATTTCATCACTGAACTTTAGCAGGAGATCCTCCAAAATGTCTCAGTTGGGAGTAAATCACAGCCTGCCCAGCAGGGGAAAGAAACAAAGATGGAAAGGGACAAGGGATGGAGGGACAGGACACAGGGAATGGCTCCCACTGCTTGGATGGGATATTGGGAATTGGGAATTCCTGGCTGGGATGGAATTCCCAGAGCAGCTGGGGCTGTCCCTGGATCCCTGGCAGTGCCCCAGGCTGGGCTGGATGGGTTTGGAGCACCTGGGACAGTGACAGAGGTGTCCCTGCCATGGCTGGGGTGGCACTGGATGATCCTGAAGGTCCCTCCTAACCCAACCCAACCCATTCCAGGATCCTGTGAGGGTGCCAGGTGTGGAGTGGGAACCTCCCAGTCCTGCCTGACAGTCACAGCTGAGGTGTTGGCCAAGGTGTGGCAAGAGCTGAAGGTTCCAGAGCCCTGAGAGTGCCCCAGCCACACGACAGGAGCACGAACAGGCACACGGAGGGGATGAAAGAAATGTCACCCAGCAACAGCAATGAAATGAAAAATGACATGGATGAAATGAAAAGATGTCACCCAGTCCCTGTGACAGCTGGACTTTCACAGCCAGCTCCCAGATCCCTGCAGCCACCAGCCCTGGAAACAGCCAGAAAACACAAGGAGGTGGCACTGGGGAACGCGGTGGCCTCGGCAGTGCTGGGGTTAAAGGCTGGGCTTTTCCAAGCTGAACAATTCCCTGGTTCTGTGAGCACAGCCAGGGATCTCAGCACCTTTCCCTTCACGGAGCTCTGGGCACTTCCACACCACTGGTGCCAGCTGAGGGATGCAGCCAGGCCTCGTGGGGGCTGCAGCTCCTGGAGCAGCTGCTCCATGCAGGGTTCCCACGGGAAAACACAGACAACAGCCTCACTCATGGATCTGCATTTCTGGGAATGGGCTGCCCAGGGAGGCTCGGAGTGCCCATCCCTGGAGGTGCCCAAGGAAGGGCTGGATGTGACACTCAGGGCTCTGGTGGAGATTGGGCACAGAACTCCCAGCCTAACGATGCTGGGATTCTGGATCTGTGGGAACACGGCACCAAGAGCTCCAAAACAAGCTGAGCTGTGGAACTGTGGCAGCTCCTGAGCTGGGATCACTGATCCAGCTCCTGGCCCTGCACCCCAACAATCCCAGGGCATCCCTGAGGGATGTCCTGGAGCTGTGCCCATTCCCTGGGGAGCCTGGGTAGTGCCTCACACCCTCTGGAGGAATTCAGAGCTTCTGAGCCCCTCTGAGAAACCTCAACAAACCAAACTCTACAAAGGAGGAAAGCAGGGGAAGGTTATCAAAGCCCTGAGTAAACTCACACCAGGACAACTTCCAGGTGCAAAGTTTGTGCCAATTTACTCCAGGCTGCAGTGCTACTCTGAGCCAGGGCTCCTCCAATCCGGGCAAGGTGTTCAGGAGGAGCTTTTCCTTCCAAAACTCCTGGCAGACAATGGAAAGGCTTTGAAGAAATGTTGGTTTTGTAAAAGATGCTGCCTTCAGCTTTCCCTTTGTTTTGTTGCATCATGCAGCAAAGAGCATCACTTCTGCAGGCACAGGTTCATGCAGAGAACACCATTTCCACTAAAATAGAACTACACCAGGTTATGCAACACTCATTAAAATTACAAAACCTCTCAAAAAGCCCAGCAGCATGTTAAGGCACTCTGGAGCTCGGGCTCTGGTGAGTTAGTGGCTGCATCATGCAAACTGGCAGCAAGAAACTCCACAGGAACAGCAACAAACTTTCATGGCTGATGACAAGGCAAAAACAGAGAGCACCTGAGGGCAGGGAAAAACTTCCCAGCCCATCTCAGCAGAGTGGGGTTCACAGAGATGCCAACTCTTCCTGAGGAAGCTTTAGAATGAGCACAAGTACAAGAATATTTGTCATTTCATCTCTAGCCATAGTTTAAAATTTCTAAGAACTGGGTTCAGTTCTATGGGATGAATTCCAGCTCATTTCCTATGAGCACAGGGACCTTGTTCCCTGGAGAAGAGCCAGGGTGCCCAGCCCTGGACTCTGACCAGCCCATCCAAAGTCTCCTGAAAGGGACAAAGTCCCAAAATTTACATCAGCCCCACCATTGTTTTGTCAGAGCTGCTTTGGAAAAGGTTCTGATTCTAGAAAGAAACACATTTTGTGGATGAAGTGGCTCAAGGAGGCTCAAGGGATGCAGCTGAGGTGGGATAAACCCAGAGCCTGCCACAACAGGGACACAACACTCCCTGTCCCTGCCATCCTGCATCCCTGAGCAGCCTCAGGAGGCAGAAACCAAGGCAGCTCCACCTCCAGGAGTGCACATTTCCCCAAACACTGCCCAGGATTTGCAGAACTCACTCTGAACAAACCAAACCCCAAGGTGGAGCTCTGGAACCAGCACCATCAGCCAGGCAAGCAGCCCCAGAGCCCCTGAGAGCAGCACACACCCCTCATGCCACAGCAGGATGAGGCTCAAGGCCAGGCAGGGACACATTTCTGTCCCTGGCCACTCACACACCTCTGTCCTGCCGGGGACCAGCTCTGGCCAGCGCTGGCCTGGCCACCAGGGCTGCCACCCCCCGGGCCTTGGTGGGTCTCATGTAGCCCTTGAGCTGCTCTGCTGCCTTCAATCTCTCTTTCTTGGCCTCTTTCACTGCTTTCTGTTCACATTCTTCTGTTTCTTTACTTGGGGCTTGAGGTTCCTTCTCTTTGGTTGTGTCCTGAGGTTCCTTCTCTTTGGTTGTGTCCTGAGACTCCTCTTTCGTTATTCCTTGAGGCTCCTTCTCTTTGGTTATTCCTTGAGATTCCTTTTCTTTAGTTGTGTCCTGAGACTCCTTTTCTTTAGTTATTCCTTGAGATTCCTTTTCTTTAGTTATGTCCTGAATCTCCTCTTTGGTTATTTCTTGAGGCTCCTTCTCTTTGGTTATTCCTTGAGGTTCTTTCTCTTTGGTTATGTCTTGAGATTCCTTTTCTTTAGTTATTTCTTGAGATTTCTGTTCTATAGTAAATTCTTGAGATTCCTTTTCTCTAGTTGTGTCCTGAGATTCCTTTTCTTTAGTTATTTCTTGAGATTCCTTTTCTTTAGTTATGTCCTGAATCTCCTCTTTAGTTATTTTTTGAGGTTCCTTCTCTTTGATTATGTCTTGAGATTCCTTTTCTTTAGTTATTTCTTGAGATTCCTTTTCTTTAGTTAATTCTTGAGATTCTTTTTCTCTGGCTGTGTCCTGAGATTCCTTTTCTTTAGTTATTTCTTGAGATTCCTTTTCTTTAGTTACTTCTTGAGATTCCTTTTCTCTGGTTGTGTCCTGAGATTCCTTTTCTTTAGTTATTTCTTGAGATTCCTTTTCTTTAGTTATTTCTTGAGGTTCCTTCTCTTTGGTTATGTCTTGAGATTTTTTCTCTTTAGTTAATTCTTGAGGTTTCTTTTCTTTAGTTGTGTCCTGAGACTCCTTTTCTTTAGCTGTATCTTGAGTTTCTTTATTTGTGTCTCGAGAATCCTTTTCTTTGGTTTTGTCTTGAGGTTTATCCAGCTCAGCCTCTGGCACCAGAGCATCCTTCAGGAGAATCTGTGCTCCACGAGGAGCATCCTTCATGAGAGCCTCAGCAGCAGGAGCAGGGCCCTCCTCTGCAGGCTGCCAGGACCCTGTTCTGCTCTCTTTGGGCTGTTTCTGCCTGCTTTGGGCAGGTGTCCCCCGAGGGCCAGCAGCCTGAGGCTCAGTGTCCCTGTGTTGGGGTGAGCTCTGCTCGCTCCTCGTGTCCCCTCCAGCTTTCCTGTCCATCCCAGCTCCTGGCACAGCCTGGGACACGGCTGGAGGAGATGGGGGAATG